>NW_005054300.1:17759091-17765791 GCF_000277835.1 Geospiza fortis
GTAATTAAGAGCCTTATAACCTATCAATTTTAAGTTCCAGCATGGGGATTTTGTTCAGCACTTAAGTATAAATTGCCAAGAACCCATTAAGGTGATGAATATTAACTGCATGGCTGCAGGAGCAAGAGGAGAAGCCAGAAGGCTCAGGGATTTTATCCTACTGCTTTTGGGTTTGTGCCAATCCTATGGCACTGTTCTCTCTAGGGAGCAAGTTCATGAGGCCCAGAAGTTTTGTGTTTCACTTCACCTTATGTGAGGCTTGTAAAGTGCCAGTGGAATCAATGCAAGTGTCTTCAAAGTCTCATTGGACAAGCACAGCTGGGAAATGGTTAATTGAAAGGCTCTGCATATGTCCTGCTTAATTTAAATTGTGAGCAGCAGTCTTGAGGCATACAAGTTGAAGGACAAGCATATATGTAAAAGAGGATAAGGAGTATAGATACATGGGATGCTTTGAGGAAAGTGTAACCCAAGAGGCAAAGCTGAATTATTTTAATTTTATTTTGAGACTTTCAGTTTCCTCTCTTTTTTTAAGACATCTCTTTAAGGCATGAACTAAAGCCAATCCCTGAAATCTTGGCTCAGAATAGTCCTCTCATATGAGTAGCTCTCAGATTTTTTTTTTTAATTTAATATTGGAGCAGATCCTGATGGCATAAAAATTCATGAAATCTTGTGTCTCAAGCCTGAAAATATTATGACAGCAGCCTAAAATGATGCTTGAAGTTGTTTTCTCTGAGCTAGAAAAAAGCAAGTTCTAGAATCATATGCAGAAGTGAAATGCTTGTGCTTCTTAAATCCTCTTCTGGTCTTCATGAAGATTTACTTAGGAATTGAAAGCATGCATGGAATCGTTGCTTTACCTGTAACAAATCCACAGCCTGTGCACAGAGAGTTCAGGTGACAATATGCTCGTCAAATTAGAGACACTCCTGTAAAGCCTCAATGACGAGTTTACTTCTGGACTGTAGAAAATAATGACAATTAGTGCAAAGAGTGTTTTCTAGCTAGAAAATAACAACAATGTAGACACAGTGCTGAACTTGCTTTGTTTGTATGTAATCCAGAGAACAATCTTTCTAATGTTTTCATTTCATTTTTGGGCTCAGTTGCCTTAGAAATTCCATTTTCATCATCATCTTCCAGAAATTGTTTGAAAACCATGTAAACCATGTAACTTGGATTGCCAGGGCCAGCTGAATTCCTTGCACAGTAGACAAAACTGAAACCTCATGTCAGTGGGAACATCTGTCTGTAGAGGTGTCCCAGGGTACAGATGAAATGTGCACTCAAACTCCACACCTACTTTAGTGCTTTAGTGTACGCTTGCCAAGGAAGGTAGATAAGTGTAGTCATTTCCTTCTTTTTTTTTCTTTTTTTTTTTTTTTTTTGCTAGACTCTCAAGGATCAGTGAAGTGTATATATATAGTCAGTTATTTTACTGTCCTGTTAGGGAGCTGTGGTCCATGAATTAATGTTTGTATCCTGTTGTGAACCAGTTGGTGCTGTTTTTCCCCACGAGCTCCTGTGGCAGCCCATTCCAGTGCTCAGTAGAGGCAGTGTCTGTTGCTTTTCCATTGCCTGTTGAAATCTCCTTCCTGCTGGACCCTTCTCTCACAAACAGTACTTTGGGAACAAGAATTATGCATTCAGTTTGTGTACCACACTGAATTTTGTGTTAACCTTGCTCATGGTCTCACACCCACTTTCCTGTCTGGGTCTTCTCAGGTTTGCATTCCATAGAATATTCAATATTGTGCATTCCAAAACTTGAATACCTGTTAATTTAATATTGCTGCTGATATTGATCTACACTGTCTGTTTCTTTGTATGGATAGCAGAGACAAAGGAAGGCATATTGATGTGGCAAATCTGTTTTAAAACGTATGGTTCTGATGTGCACAGCGCCTCCTGAATTACATGAAAGCCAAGTGGTCAAGGGGCACTATGTCCTTAAAATTGTGGATTGAAGTATTGTCATCAGTGGTCCAGCTTTATGAAACTTCTGGTGATAAAGAAATGGTTTATTCTTTCTAGTATATCAAATCAAAAAAACAAAAGGTTTTGTGTCTGACTGTCACTTGATTCAATATCCATCTCTGATGCAATCTCCTGGACAGGCTTTGGGCAAGGTCTTTTAATCTGTCTGTGCTTCAGATTCTCAGTTCCAGTAAGTTTTTTCAGGCTTTCTGAATATAGATTCCTCAGCTCTCAGGGGGCTATCTTTCAGTACTGCAGAAACTATTTCTTCCTTGTGAGAGGGTGCAGACTTGGCTGTGTCCTCTCCCCTCCTCGCACGGGAGCAGAGCGTTGTGAGGAGAGCACCGAGCAGCTCACCTGCTCTGCTTTGGTGTCTCACCTGTGAGGATACATGCCATTTTATTCACATTTCCAACACAAAAGTAAGGAAAAGTTGTCACCATGGTCCTACAAACTGGAAACCTGAGCAGCATTAACAATTATGTGTCAATGGAAGCAGGCTGATGGTTGGTAATGCTTATGCGAGCAAGAGAGATTGTTAAAAAAAATCAAAAGAAGCAGCTGTTACACTTTTATATCATGAAAAAACTAAGTGATGTATCATTAGCATTAGAGAGCATAGGGTTACAAGTATCTACAGCTTATAATAATTTTTTGATCCAAGTGGTTAACTGCACTTCAGGGCTGAATTGGCTTACCTTTCTGGTGAAAATTTTGTTGATGAGGGAAGATATCTGTGACAGCAAACATGGTCACTTCGGAGCAACAGGTAGCAGCTGAAAGCTCTTGTGGAGCATGCACTGGCCTGGTGCATGTTCTCCCAGCTGCAGGGTGAAATTGTTACCTGAGAAGCATCTGTGGATGTTCTGAGCTGCAAGCCCCTGCCTGAGAGAAGGAGTTGCCTTTTCAACTCATTTCTTACACTGAGGATAAGTAGGGTTAAAGTGTGCTAAGGCATGAAACACAAAGGTGAGTATTGGAGTAACCTGCTGGAATAACACAGGAACAAACATGACTGTTGCAGCAACTTGCCTACATCACCTACTCTGATGATCCAGAATGCTGACCTTTTATGCTGTAACAGTAATTTACGGTGAATACAGCTGGAAATAAAATGCTCCAATAAAGTGCAACAGCCAAGTCACTGCAGTTTTTGATGGAAATACAGACATAATATGAAGTAGTCTTCATCCTTGGGCTGCTTACCAGTTAAACCAGTATCAGTGGTGTAAATAATTTTGGGGTGATAATCTCAATCTGTTCATACCTGAATTACAGAAAATATAGCAGTTGTTATATGTAGTCACTACTTTTAATTTGTTTGTTCTTAAGTCTTAAACAGAAAGTTAATATATTTCCTTAGAACTACTCATCTTTTCTGGAAAAATCAGGAGCTTCACTGAAGTCAATGAAGTATGAATGGTATATAGTATCTTGTAAGTGCTGAATCATTAAATAGCATTTAATTGAGCAGAGTAATAAAGTAACTCAAGAATGGGATCCTATTAAACTTTATATATCTCCTTGCAATGACTACAATGTGAAATGTATTCTGTTTTCTGTAGTCTGAGCAGCTGTTAACAGTGGAGAAGATGGTGCATTCTGTATTTTCACTGTGCCTACTCTTGCTGCCTCTTCATTGTGCTAAGGTGATGTAAGACTCTGGGAATACCTGCTCCAGTTAACCAGATTGACTCAGTGACCTTGTGTCACACACTGTGACTGATGCATTTTGAATTTTACAAACTGCAAAAGTTGGTTTTGCTCATGGGCAACAACTTAGTATTTTTTCCAGTGTGCCAGAAATAAAAAGGCAAAGTTCATTAGCCCCTTGCACAGCTCAAAAGCTGGTAACCTGGGTTCTTTCCTCTGAAACTCAATGTTTTGCAGCAGCAACCAGAAAATTATAATAAATAACCAGTGTGTGCATGGATGGTCCTTGCCTTAGTTACCATTCAGAAGCTCTTATCTGTTATAAAACCCTGTAATGCTCCAGTCCTTGCTGGAAGAGAGGCTGAATGAACATTCATGGAATTACATGACCAAAACTGTATATGTTCTAAAGGATACGTGTTTAAAAAATAAAGAAATTCAGTTCAATTTTCCCTGTATTCCTTTTTAACCATATAAAGCAAGTATATCTTTTGCTGATAATATGGCACACTGATTGTTTTTATGCTCCTGTTTGCACAACATCTTATTAGAGATTCTGATCACAATCATCCCCCAGAACTGTGAGACCATATCTTTCTAATAATTATATTGTTATTAATCCATAAGTATTTAAATGATTTAATCTGTACTTTGTTGGTAAATTTCTGAATACCTAAGTAGGGCTACTCTGGTAGGCATTGATGCTTGCAATGTTCTCTACCATCATCACTGCTCCTTGAATCCCTTTGTTCTTCATCCTGCCTCAAATTTTCATTACCTCCTTCCAGCTTTTATCTTTTCAAACTCACTAAAGGCTTTGCTCTTGGGACCTCATCTTTCAGTTTGCCTTATGAAATACCTGTCCTTTTTAAGTATGCTGCAAAATAACAATAGCATCCTGAGGCATGAAATGGATTTAGACCCTCAGCATTTTCCATGGGATTCACTTAGCTGGGAAGAAGAGTCATTTATCATCTCTAGAGAAAAGAGATGTGAGCAGCAGAAGAGAGAGTTTTGCAGGAACAGCTGATGCCTGAGTGCTGTAGGAGCAGTGGATGGAGCAGGGGCTCCTCAGGGGCTGCAGGAAGCTCTGCCAGTGGTTGTATCTGTTTAGGAGAACATATCTCCTAAATGGAAGTCACCATGCATCTGGTGCATGAGTTGCAGGCTGCCTCACATCTTGGCTCTGTTTAGGTCATATGGCTCTAGTTTAGTTGAGAGAGAAAGATTTTTACCTAAATGTTTTGTAACCTATCTACCATCCTGGTTTGGTGCTGCCGTCTTTACTTTTCTTGATATGTCATTTTTCCAATTTATCTGCACTTTCTGTATTGGCAGTGAACTGGGTTGGATTAACTTGCATTATTTTTATAAGGTTTACTGTGTGGTTAACTTATGTGTGTCATTAATTGCCTTATTTTGATGCTCTGTGAAAATAGTGAACTGTGTGGATAAAATAATCTTAATATATATAACTTACTCTGGTGACCTTCCCCTCTATTTGGTTTCTGCTAACTGAACTCCTGATCATTTGTGATAAAACTTACAGAAATTTTAAACATACAAACTGATGAGAAGGTGTACTGACAAGTTGAGAGAGCCAGAGCTGGTCTGGGTTTCTCTGTTTTGCTGGGTTCTGAATTGGAAGGAGGAGAAAGTTGCATTAGGTGAGGTCTAATGGTGTATCAGACTGTAAAAGGGGTTGTGCATCATCCCTAATGATACATAAGGACTGTTATTCTGTCACTCCCACGGTGAATGTGGACTGAGTTCCACTCTTTGCTGACTGGGGGGCACTAATAAGGTCCAAGTGTTATCTGTGGGTTTAAAAAGAAAAGAATTTGTGAAGCCTGAAAAATGGAAGTTGCGTACAAGCCTCCAGGTAGGTTTCCATACACCTCCTAGTGCCAGGTACAAGCCTCTTCTTCATCATGCCAGCTTCAAAATCCTAGGCACCTCAGGGAGAAGGGGCTTCCAGGTTGGATTTCAGCTGAGGATACAGCATCTCATCTGCTCACAGAGGGACTTCGTTGTGTCCTGTCTCTGCATACACATACTATGTGTACATTCTGGTTGGGATTAGGCATGTGCCCTGGGTTCCTGCACAGCTGGTGTGCCTCAGAGTGAAACACTTTTTATCATGAAATACAGGTAATTAGATGGCTTCAACACTGAGCAGACAGCTGTGTATTTAAATGTGACCTTATACCCAGTCAGTCTCATAACCTGCATTTTGAATATGGTATTTAGGTAAATGCTGTGCTGAGCCTGAGGAATTGTTAAAAGTGACACCACGGTATGCTAATGCAGTTAGATGACTTGCAGTGCTGAGGTTTGGCCTTTGTTTGGGCTCAGGTGCAGTTTAACCAGATGCAAAAATATGTAGGCAGTAACTTGTACACTGCTGAAACAAGCCTAGCAGGGCAAAGGTGAGATCCATGTCAAAGGTGGTGCTACAGACAGCTGCCACGAGATCTGCCAGTGACACTTCATATTTCCGGTTGGGGGAGGACTGGGAGGAGGCTTCAAAGCACTGAGTACCATCTGGCCATGTCTGTGAGAACTTGGGATCTGTTGTTTGGGATGGGGGGGATTTGTTATTAGTAGAAGGCTGCTCACTGTGTGTTGAGGTTATCTTGGCGCAGGAGGAGAGGCTCCAAACCCCTGATCTGGACCGTGTTTGTGCAGCCACAGTGAATCAGGGCTGCTTTGCCCTTTTGCTGCTTGGAGGTGCTGCCTAGATGTCAAGTCTCATTCTGTAAATGATGCAAGGATTTGGGAAGCAGAACGTAAGTACCTCCATAGATGTTCCATGGCAGTGGTGCTCTTGTGATGTATACTGCAGTTGTATACAAAAATCAATGCTTTTGTCAATGAACTAAATCTTTTTCTGTCCTTCTGTGTCCTGCCTAGAAGGAGTAGAGACGGAGTCCTGCCAGTAATTGCTGGAAGCAGAGGAGAAGGGTAAGCAGTGTGGGAAAATTGGCAATGTGCTGTGCAGAGCACTAAGTTATTGTTTCATGCACTGCCTTTTCTCTTCTTTTGCAGGAGCTGTAGGATATTGGCA
>NW_005054300.1:17765803-17803931 GCF_000277835.1 Geospiza fortis
AAAGATATTTTTGTCGTAATTGAAAATTGTCTCATGATCATTTCCTGTTCCAATCTGCGTTGGTTTTTCCGCATTTCAAGCGTGATTCTGCTGAAAAACACTGTCCAGTGGCCCAGGGTATCTGTTGGTATTGCTTCAGACTTAACAGCCAACAATTATCTGGGACACAAGCGTGGGCAGCACAAAAGGAAGAGGGAAAAACAAATCCTGTGAGTGTGCAGGTGGTGTTCTTATATGCTCAGTTCTTAACAACAGTGGAAATGATCTCAGAGTTGCTTGTAAACTGTTACATTCAGATGACAAGTGGACTTTGTTGTTTACCACTGGTGGCTTAATAAATCGCCATGAGGCATTTTCATTTACTATGGATGCAGATCCTTTTGGATCATGTTCATGTAATTTACTCACTGCATTTATATCTATTGTATCAGTCATCCTGTAATTATCATATGAATTAATATGGACTTTTTATTTTTGTGCTGAGTTAATTATGTACTACTCCATGCCTACTTTACCAAGTAAACTCTATTGTAATAAAGTTTACTCCATGGTTATTTCTTACATTTCTTGGTAATTTTGCACCTCACATTCAAATGGAAAATAAAAAATAGAAATACAAAAATAACCTGGTAATGGAGGAGCACAAAATGGGACAGTACAATAGTTCTCAGAAGAATTAACTAAAATAATTTGGGGTCTTCATTGTTCAATAGTGAAATACAAAGTAACAGGGAAGAGCCAGACTAAATTAATTAGAGCAAGCAGTTTACAGAGGAGATGAAAGTCAGAGAAAAAGCAGTTTATTTGCCATTGAGACCATTACTACTTCTATTAGTAGTTTCCCAGAGCTTGCTGTTAATTGCTAGGTGTGTAAGTTGTTTCCTCATTGAAATAATGACCATAGTCACCCAAAGTTCAAGGTTTTGAGTAATGCAAGGGGCATGGAGTGAAGGCAGCTGATGCATTGCCACAGGGCAGGGCTGGTGGCTGCCTGCCCAAGCCTGGCCTCCCTTGTGCTCTTCCAGCTCTTGCCAGTCCTCTGTGCCATGAGATAAAGTTCTTCAGTGCTGTAAAGACTTGAGTATTTAAAATTGATGCCTGCAAAGGCTTTGGGTGTTTTCAGAGTGATAGTTGAGTGTATATTTTGAGAATTTCAGTTGGACTTAATAAGAGTTACTTCTGTGTTGCTCTTGATTTCTGACTAAAACACGTGGAAGTCAGTGGATATTTTGGTATCGTGTATTTTATTTCTAAGATAATGTGCAGAACCTGAAATCAGGATCCAGTGTGTGACTGGACTGACATATGAAGTGAGCCTGTCCTTTTCCTGATTGGCTCCAAATTAGCTAAATCTAAAAAACTAGATAAATCTCAACAGTAGGTACAAAATTGAGTATGTACAAGTAATTTGGTGCAATCGTGCAAAGCTAGTAGTATCTTTGTTCCTCTGTAGAACTTCCATTCTTCTTCTCCCTACCTTTTCTCTTTTGTACCTTCCTGATTGTTTCCTTTTTTTTAATGTACTCCTGGGGACTTTCTTTTTGTGTTAGTTTTATAAATCTACTGATCAATGAACTTACTCTAAGTGTGTTGCTGTTTACAGCAGTGACTACAAATCAATGGTATCACAAACTGCTCTATTTAGCTTTAATGGAAAGTGCAGCATGCACACACTGAAGTTTTACTCATTTGTTATCATAATGCCTTCTCCTGTACCCAGAAGTAATGCAGCATTTGAAAAATGGAAATCACAATATACACTAACTTTACCAGTTCATAAAATATGAATGCTCTGAAAAAGAATACAGCAGTGTTAAATACAGTTAATCAGCTTTAGAAAAACAAAAATATGTATTTATCAGTATAATACGTACATGCATGGGATATTAATGAAAAATACCAGACACATCATTTTCTGTGTTTATTCTACACTGTGCTCATTACTCTCATTCAAATAATTTAAATTTGCTTTCAAGATAAGGATGATTTGCTGCTGATGAGAAAAGTCTGGATGTCTTCTGTGCCATATTTTTCTTCGAGGCCATGAAGTAGAGTCTGTGCACTGAATATAAAGCCAGCTGGGCTGGAGATTTTGTACATTACAGTGGCTGACAAAGTAGACCTTTAAAATTGTTGAGCTGCAAACAGTTGCACTCAGTGCATTGTTTTAGGAAGCGTATCACAAAAATACAAGACTTTATTAAACTCAAGTTGAGAGTATGAGACTGTGACTTCTGAATTTTGCTACCTGAAGGTTTTTTATGCTTCTGTACTTTAGGTAATTTGCTTAAGTCAAAACCAAGGAAGTGGCCTCAGCTGAGTGTTTGTTTAGTGAATGATGAAAATTACAAAGACAAGTGAATATTTTATTTGTCAGCCTTTTCTTGTGAATCTATCTAGCATGTTTTAAAAATTTCTCTTGCCTGATGCAGTCTCTTTTCAAGGTAAGGTGGTACCAGACCATCTCATTCTTTCAATTAGTAGTGAATCCTGTCTTAAAATAAGATGGCTGACCACTGGTGGGAGAAGGTGAGTGATCTTATAGAAATCCTATAGAACAAATCAAGTCACTTTAAATTTATTCCATAAAGTTATTTAAAGGTGAACTGGAGAGAAAAAATAGATGTAATTGTCTAAAATTATGCTGTTTCTTTGAAGTTAAATAGGTAGTCATGTGTTTTTTTCAAAAAATTACTACTTTTAAGCACATGTTCTAGTCAAGTGTTTGTTCCAAAAAAACTATGAAAATTTTAAACCTCAGGGTAAATATGGAAATTCTGGTTTTTATTTTTTGCTGAATGCAAGTTGTGATTTGTGAGAACTACACTGGATGGCCAATATCTTACTTGTCAGTATTGGGTCAAAGGTTCTTACTTGACTGATGAAATTGATGTGGATAGAGGACAGCTGAAAGACAATTCAAATGTATGCCTTGGCACTGATGCTGCTTTATCCAACTTTTATGTCAGGAGTTGTTTCCTCAATGGGTGAGTAATGTAATGACATTGCCTTGTTTCTTCAAGTGATTTGTAATTTTTTCTATACTTTTAAGACGTTTTAGTATCCATGTGTCAGCTATTTTGATGGTTTCATTGCCTCAACACCTTTGTGGATTGGGTTTAGCATCTGTAGGCAATGAATCAGTTTGGTAAACATCCCCTTCAGTCTGCTCAGCCATGCTCAGTGAAAGTCAAACAGTCCTTGTGCAAAGAAAATTCAAGATCGACTGAAAGTCTGCAGGTATAGCTCTTACTGTGGCAAATGCCTTGTGAATTCAGAATTGAAATGTGCTCCAGACACCTTACTGGATGTCCAGCCTGTTCCTGGTTCTGGTGGTGCTAGTTTAGCAAAAATGGAACACAGTCTGTTCCCATTTGGAACTGTGGCAAACGTGGTGGAGAGGCTGTTCACTCTTCAAAAAGCCCATTCTCTTCCTCCCCAGTCCCAAAATATGCTCCATTTCCCTAAATCTTTCTTCAGTTTAAATTTGTAGAGTTTTTTCTCTTAATAGAGCATGCTAATAAAAATTCATGAAACTAGCAGTACATGATTCACTTGTCAGGGAATTATCTTCCCATAATACCCCCTATGATGTAACATTACTTTTTCTCCCATTCTGTACTCTTCATTTTGTAGTGCCAAGATGTGTACCATCAATCATTTAATTTACACTTTTGTCATCTTTATTGCTTGCTCAATCACTTTGATACCTTCACCTTATCCTTCCTTTTTTTGCTCTCAGTGTTGTAAAAAATGTGGATGCTCGTGTTGGTAGCACAGCTGTGCTGAAGAACCTGCTTGCAAAGTCGTCTGCTCTCCCTGTCTCCCTGTCTCTCCCTGTCATTACTTGTGTCATTGTTCTTAAGAACAGCTTTTTAGCCCTTTTCTTCTCTGGGTGTTTTCCTTTCCTCTTCCATCATTTGTCACAGCTCTGCAGCCATTTCTCACTCCCTGCTTGTTTTGGTATTACCATTACTTCTGGTGTCTATGTTATCTTTTTTTCCCTTAAAAAAGTCTGTAATGTTAAATTTTCTGAATTATTCATAAGGCCACATATGAACACCTGCATCTATTATTCAGAACTCCTTATTTCTTTCATGCTAGAGCCTAGAACCTCTTTTATAATTCAGTAATAAATGAGAGCCTTTGGTTTATTGAGAGGTTTTTTTGCCAACCTCATGTTTATTTCCCAATTGTCTTTTAGTTAATTGTGCAGAGCCCTGCAGTGCAAGGAGCAACACACTTGTTAGAATAATTTAGAGTATCCCTTCCCTCTTTGCTGTCTCTGTCTTCATGCACTGGCCTCTCTGTGCAATATGTTTGAAGTGGTTTTTGGTCTAGAATAGATTATTTACTAGCATACAAATCTTTTTTCTCTAATTCTTTTCTCCAGTCTTTTATCTCTGAGTATTGCTTAATAGTTATTACCTTTTTACCTTCAAGGAGGTGCTAATTTAATTTTTTGAAGTTTTATTTTGCTTTATGCTACTTATTATGCTCCCACATGTAGTTTTTTATTTATGTTCCCTGTTGTCTGTAACTTCTGTCCTCTAGAGCAGTAGTTGGTGTGCCTGTGAGTTACCTCCTTACTTAAAAAGTATTTGTAAAATGGGGGTCCCAAAACCCCTGCATGATTCAGGGTGAAACCTCAGGTCCCTAACCTGAGGCTGGAAGCAGGGTCAGCTCAGGTGCCACCAGGCTGCTCAGGACTTTATCCAGATTAATCTTAAAAACCTAGGACTGCACAGCTTCCCCAGGCAACCTGTTCCAATGGTAAAAGATTTCCCTTGCATCTAGGTAAAATGACTCCATTTGTTATTTTTCTATAAATACTCTGGAATAATGTATTTTCTGCTACTTGATGTTTTGTGATTCAGACAAATAATTGCTTATTGATACTCAATTCTCTGCTTATCTGCAATGCTGTGCTCTGGGTAGGTAAAAAGGAATTTAGACTTAGTTTTGATTGTCCTATTTTTCTTGTCCTGTCAAAGCTATACTAGTCCTTATTTATTTATGTCATTTTACTGCTAGAAAAAGTATGTGATATAACTCTAAACTAAACTTCTCTCTGCAGCTTTCTAATTATCCACAGCTACAGTACAATATTTTATCAGCTTTATGCAAACACAAGTTCTAAAAGTAATGAGCTGCAGTCCATTGTTTTGGCTTAGATCATCACAACTGAAATGCCAGGAAGTTATTCTATTCTAGACACCTTTGCTTATTTACTCCATATTTGTGATATCAAGAATTTCTCACCTAGTACTTGGTTTCACGTTAAATTCTGTATTTAGGCAAAAACATAAAGGAACAACTGAAAGTATTGAGATTTCTAATGGCCACAGAGATGTGCAAAGCAGTTTAACAGTCTTGTTTGATACAGCTCCCATAATGCAGTCTCCTCTTCAAAGTGCCTCAGTAAAAGAGTTACAGACTTCAGAGAATGCCATCAAAATAAGGCCTGGCTTTAACTAAATAAATAACTTAAACTCACTTTGTTCCATAAGTGCTTTTATGAACGTGTACTTGTGCAATAACCTGAAGGAGGAGCATGAATATGAAAAGTGGATTAACAGTCAGGATTGACTCCCACCCTCAGTTTTGAAAATCTATGAAAAGGCAGTTTTGATTGCTCTTGTGCTGTTTTTCTTTCTAACATTGCCTATATTTAAATTGCTCTAGCTGCATTATATATATTCCAAATACATCAACTCTGTGAAACTTTTAATAACTTTAAAATAATTAAATTGCCTCTTTAGATACCATTTTTACTTTCTTCTCTTATTTACCTTTGTAATAAGTAAGAGAGGAAATGCAAATATTGATACTTCTTTTCATCATCTGACTTGAATGTAAAATGACATCATAATTTTCATTAACTTTATTTTTCATTTTCTTCAGCAAATGATTATGCATTAAGTTCTTTTATTCACTAAGAAGCCTGAATGCATCTGTGTGAGTTTTTTTATTTAGCCAAACAGAAAAAAAAATTGCAGAAGATCTTTCCATTTTGGAAACCAAAGGTAACCTTTTCTTCTTTTAACCACAACATTGTTTGTTAGGTTCGGTGCTTCTGGTATTTTTTCTTTTTTTTTCCTGCAATTTGTTAGAAATATTTGGTAAAATACCTCTGCCACCTTTGATCATACGTGACCCATTTAGTTGGGAACAGCACAGAGGGATCTGTCAGAGGCCAGAGCTGCCCTGCAGAGCCACGACTCCACCTGATTTCATGGAAAGGTGAGCTGGGACTGGAGCACAGGTGAGAACAGAAACTGAGTTGCAGGAGGGCATGAATTCACTGAAAGAGTGATGGCAAGAAGCAGAGAATCTTGACCATAATTTTGCTTTCTTAACTGGGAAGAGATCTATGTCTTTTTGAAGAATGTGATTCTGCTGCGCTCCTGGATATTAACATGAGATTTCTCTTGTGCAGTGTGATAAAAAAGTGAACTGATTTGAAACTGTTTGTATAGTTAGTGAACAAAAGTAATTTCAGATGACATAATAATTTTCATTTAAAAGTTGACAGAATTGTATCTGAAATGAATATAAGTGATGAAAAAATAGATGAAAAACGTATTTTTGTATCGCAGGTGCCGCACTAGATGCTAACTTACAGTTCTAATAATAATTCCCAAGAAATAATGTTATTGTGATTTCTTCATGTAATCTGGCATTCACATCTTTTTATCATTGCATCTGTCAAAGATATTTTAGACTGTCGGGGATGGAAAGATAAATGCCAACAAATGCCCCTGTATCTTATGAAAAAATTTTAAGTGGCTAAATGCATAAATGCATTACTGTATAAGATAAAATTAATCTTAATTCATGACAGAAAATTTCAGAGGAATCAGTTCTAAAATTCAAAGTTTCATGAGCAAAAATACAACTGAAGAGCTGTAAATGGAAGATTACTGATCTCTCAAATTCCTTTTGTCTGTGTGAATACCTAAACCAGCTATCTAGTGTATAGTTTCCTCCTTTATTTCTGTAATCTTTTCTAGTTTTCTATTTTCACTAAAACATGTACACACACATTTAACTAAAGTAACTTTTTTTTCCATTTGAGTTATGCACAAGCACACAACTCCTAATTCGTTCCAATCTAACTTACTGATCTAATCATGTGTTGTGTAATGATCCATCCCATTTTGTCCAGGCACATTTCTAGCAATGTATGAAATGAATCTTACTTTCCTTAAGAATGCTGTTAATGTGAACCGTCATGTTGTGGGTGCTCTGCTTCTTTGGGTGGTTTTTTTTTGGAACAGAAAGCAGAAAGGAACCACTTCAGGTTATCTACAACTAGGAAGTATTACAGAGAAAAATGGTTTCTTACTGTAAGTTTAATCATTCTTGATTAATAAGTTTGTTACAACTCTAAAAATCCAAAGTATCACACAGGTAAGAAGTTACGCAGTTCATTAGTTTAATGTCACTGAATTAGAAGACCTCAGCTCCTGAGATGGACCAGTCAAGCAGTCCATTGCTAGAGAAAGCAAAGGCTGTGTGTGAGAACTGCTCTGGCAGCAGTGCTCTTATTCCTCCACCTGCCTGAAGAGGCAAGAGTGCTGTGCTCAGGAGCTGGGCTGAGCTGCTCACCCACTTGCCACACACATCTGTGTGTGTTCTGCCTAGTTTGTCTTATATAGGGGCAAATAAACAACTGAAGCTGTGTCCAAAACCACAGGGGCACCTTTGTAAAATAATCAAATGCCATTTGTGTTTAGCTGTTAGTGTTTCACTTGGTGTTTTCAAGAGCATTTGTTATGAATACAATGAAGAAATAATGTTCTATTGTCCAAAATAGAGGGTATGAAGTGTCTGAGCCCTTCTCTTTGCTGCTGTGCCTTTCTGCACCTACTGCTAAATTGCAGCTTTTTAGGGAGGAGACAAGTAGTGTCTGAAAAACCCTCCTGTCTGCTGGATTGCTTCCCAGTGCTGTTTGCTCAGCATGGAGTGCCACGGATCAGTGTTGTAAAATGCTGTCAGCCCTCCTGTTGACCCGTATTGTCATGCCAGATCGTTTAAGACAGAAGCTGAGGTAGGCAGGAAAGGTAAAATTAAAAAAGAGGAAAGTCCAGTTCCTCTTCAAGAAAAGAAACCCCTTCGGTTGTTGGTTAGGCGGCAGCGTAATCAGCTGGAAAAGGCAGCAGTGCTCCTGTGGAACACTGATTCTGTTGCTGTAGAGCAAAAGGGGTTGTTTCCTGTTGTTATCCTAAAAGCCAAGTCTGGGAATGATGGTTCTCATGGCAAAAGTGAAGCCAGGAGTTTTGCTGAGGAGACAAATCAGTAAGTGCTGCAGCTGAGTCAGAAAATAAGTGTTGGTCTGGGGAGAAACATCAGTAAAATGTGTGTTATGGGTCAGGAGAGGAGTGAAGGTTGTTCCAGTGTGCTGAGATCTATGATGCCATGAACTACTGCTTCAAGCTGTTGCTTTTGCAGACGTGAGAAATGATTTTCTGGCTGTTCTGTGTGTGATACGGGATGTCTGAGTCAGAGTTCATGGCTTTTTACACTGCCTAGTAAATGTGCCATGGCAAAGTGTCACACTGGGATTTAATTGGTTTTGCTTCTTATGCGATCAAGTGTTCCTTGTCCATATTTTTATTGACATTTCTACTTTTGAAAATGAACTCATTTTTTTTCCTTATTTAATTTCTGTGACATTATGCCTTTTTTTAATTTAGTTTGGTTAATCCAGTTTGCCCTGGTAAAACTCCTATATACCCTCACATACTACTGATTTAACACAATGTAGGTGTGTCCTTATTTTGGGGTGTTGTAAGGGATAATTGTGCTGAAAGTCTACTAGAAGGGTGTGTGTGTTTTTAACAAATATAATTATTATGCCATATAATTCACAGCCATAAGAGCAGTCCAGTTTTAAGGGGCAATGTAAAATTAATCACTCCTCTCCATGTCTTCCACAGAAAATAGCTGATGTTTTGTATGTTTTGGGACATGTCACACATTGCCTGCTTCAACAACAGCAGATGATGAGGCACTGACCCCAAGCCCTTATCAAAGTAAAATTTCCAAGCTGAAGTTGAATCAGAGTTGGTTTACATACAGAAAAAATATAATATATAAAAAATATAACACTGTAGAAGAAGCTATCTCACAGAAGATATTAGGGAACCATTTATCTGCTTACCCATCACAGGTGACTTGTAGGGTGAAAGCAAGGCTGCGGCACTTAGAGCCATTGCTTGCAGCATGAAGGAATAAAGCAATAGCCAAAAGAATAATTACAGAAGAGAAATATGCATTTACTGTCTTGATTAAGCAAATAAATCCTGCTTATAAGTGCCATGAACTTCCTCTGTACAGAAATATGCATCTCCACAGAAAGCACAGTGTGGATTTAATAGGAAGTTTTTGCTGTTGACTTTGAGGGAAGGTGTGGAAAATACTCCCTTAAATGGAGCTAGGTTTGCTTGCTCCCTTTGAGGACCTGTCCCTATTATTTTAATTAAAAAGCAGCAGACAAAATCTGATCATACAGAGCCTTCTCCAAACCAAACTCAAAGATAAATGTATTTTTTGTGCCCAGTGTAAAACTGACTTTAGCAACCATGTCATGTAACCAGACCTTCTGCAGCATGCTCTGAAAGGCAGTGTCATGGGAAAAGCAAAGGAAGCAATTGCAACATTCACTTTTCCTTTTTATTGCCAGAACCATGCCAGAAATGTTGTTAGGGAGCAACATTTAATTAAACTGTTATCAACTTAACTTTGGGGTATTTCATAATCTCACCCTTGGCGTTGTCGTTTTATTAGGAAAAGGCTTAAGTGACTATGAAACATAATGAAAGGCCGTGGGGAGGGCTCACACACCACGAAGCTGCTAATCCATTGGAGACTTTGGTGGGAAGTGAGCATTTTTCAACAGCAATGCAGAGCTTTGAAGGTTATCAGGACCTTTTATCTGCTAGTCAGCTTTCTGTGAACTTGAAACTCTGTCTGTGTGAAGTACATCCCAGCAAATACCCACTGAGCTTGAGGTGGAAAGACTAATGTATTGCTGCTTTTCCTCAAATGTTTTAGATCCTTTTAGCTGTTCATTTGCTTTATGTAGCATGTGGGAGCCTGAGTGAGAGTCCTGGACATTAAGCACAATACGTGTTCATGCTCCTGGGAGTTTATTGTGCAAAGTGTTAGGTGTTGTTCAGACAATGTGGGTTCAACACTGCAAATATAGAGATATATATCTGTCTTGACCTCAAAGTAAAATAAAAGATCCAGACTGATCCGGTAACAGCAGGAGTGCAGTATTTTCCTCTCAGGTTTGTTGTTTTTGAGTAAGAATCTGATCAACTGGGGACAAGCATATTATTTCCTATCATTTATTCTTTTTATTCAGCATGGAAGTCTTAGCCATAACTGGGAAACAAGGTGTCTGAGAAAATACTGACTGACTTTGACATTTTTACTCAGTCTCTTTTGTTAAGCCTCGCAAAGAGTAACGAGAGCAGTTTACTTTGTGAGGGAAGAAATAAACCCCAGGGGCATCCGAGAAGATAAAATTATTTGAAAGGAGGTTAATAGGTAATTTTTTAAAAAGCCTTTTGGCTGATTTTGGAGTTTTTGCTGCTGAACAGAGCTCCTTTGGTTTGAGTCTTGTCATTCCTAACCACACACTCGCAGTGATCACTCTGGGAGCTGCCATCTCAGTGTTTAGTTAAACTTGCCCATGTCAGGCACTTTAATACAGCTTTAAGTGACAGCAGTATTGGGCTGTCCCCAGCCTCATTTACTGCTGAATAATCATGTCATGCAAAGTCCATTACTGCCATTCTGCATCCGTGCTGCTGGGCTTGCCCATCACTAGCAGCCAACAAAGAAGCACAACATAAATTAGCCACTTAATTTAATCCAAAATGCAGCTGGAGCATTCATTAGGCTCCTTGAAAAATCTCATCTTAACTGTCAAAGCTAAATACTTTCACCAGTTGTTGCTTGTTTGCTGGTTTGTTTTTTTCTTAACAGTGAAAAGTTCTAGGGCTTTGGCTGAAGTTTTACATCTTAATTTTTGGGGGAGGAATGGTAGGCTTGTTTGCTCTACAAATTTTTTCTGAAGATGTAGTGTCCACTGTGGTGCAATAATTTACATAAATACCAGTTCTGACTTTTTAACTATTGTCACCGTGCCTTCCACAGAACTTTAAATACTGTGATCTTTATCAACTGCATTATTGTAGGGGGATAGAATATAAGTAAATAAAGGTAGTATAGAAAGTCATCTTACCCCCTAAAGAGTTGCAGCTGAACCAATTACTAAAGATTAGGAGCAGGCCTGATGTTAACAGGCCACAGCTGTAGCCAATAAGAAGAGTGTTATAAAAGAGTGGATTGGTGGGAGCTGGAGTCAGTTGGCTTCTGTGAGGACCGGGAAGAGTCAGTGCCTAGAGGAGCGGCCTACAAGAAACATCAAGGAGGTACAAAACTCTAGTAATATGGAACCCTTGCAATGTGATGACAATAGAACTCTTGCACTATAATGACACCATATTATTGGTGGGATTAGTATAGATAGCACTTGCCAAGGCTTACTAAAAGGTTCCATAAACCAGAGAGTGCACACCTCTCACTGGTTACTTGGCTTGAGCCATTTCCCCACATCAGAGGTACCAAAATCTGCCATTCAGTGAGTTAACAGAGAACAGTTAACCCTGGCTGTGATCTGGACACTCACTGTGTCCAGGTTGCTCCTACCATTAGCAGCAGTTGAGTAAAATTTCAGAGAACATAATTACCTTTTTTCTGTGGGTGTTTGTTTTCTATTTATAATCTCAAATCCTCGCTTCCTCTCTTCCATTCTCTTATGCCCAGATAGCTGTTAGGAAAAAAAACCAAAATCAGTGATTTGTGTTTAAAATACCAGAACTGGGCTAATCAGATGCCACTGCTCATGCTACCAGAATGATGTCTTAATTGAAGCTCACTGGATAATGTCTGAACTGAAGTCCTCAGGATAAAGCAGCACTCCCTAAATCGTGAATTGAATTTTGTCTGCTCGTCAGCTGAGTTCCTCCTAACTCTGTTCAGGTGGAGTAGCAGCAGGATGATGGCAGTCACTGGTCTTGTGGTATTTATCTCCATTGAGGAATTAATCATGTGCCATTAATCACCTGCATGGGGAGTAAAACCAACTCTTGGACTTGGCAGACACAAAATCTGTTGCAGGTACAGACTTTGAGACAGAATGAATTTTACTTCTGTTGATACGACTGAAGTCAATTCACTCCTTTCTTCAGTCAAATATTTTGACACGATCTGAGTTAATCAACCTGCTCTTCAAAAAATACTGAAAAGGTCATACAAATTAATTTCCAATTTGGAAAAGAGATTTGCATAAAAAAAAAAAAAACAGGAAGGAGATGCATCTCTTACCTGAGTGCAGTAACCCGTAAGTTAAAAATAATTAGGACATGAGACAGCAAGTATCTGTAAATAAATAAAGAGCAATTTTCAGTAAAATATATGAACTCAGGTTTTACCCTCTTCTCAGTTAATCTAGAAGTAGGTATTGGGAGCTCACTTGGTGTTTTTCAATTAACAGAGAGAAAAGCTGTTTGATACAATCCAAGTGGTTCACCATGCATTGCAGGTAAACCTGGTAAATTGATTATCTGCATTTCCCAAATAATTTCACTTGCTTATTAGTGATAATTGCTGCTCATTAGTGAAAAAAAGTTGTAATCAATGTGTAACATCACAGAAATAGCAACAAAAAGCCAAATGTTCCCAGTGTGGCATTTGTCTAAAGTTCTCCTCCCCTGGCACTTCACTCAGGCAGCTCTGTGTTTTATTGCATGGTAAGAATTTCTACAATTTAGGCTAAAAAATATGTTTTATAGTATGTTTTATGTCACATGGCTGTAGTTTTCTAAAATCTTTCTTTTAGTGCTATATTTTTCTTTGGAGAGGAAATTTTTTGGAGCGTGTAAGAGTATTCAGTGGTCCAGAGAGAAGTGCTTAGGCATTATTTTACGTACATATAAATATATATAAAAATTCATTTATAGTTTCCCATAGACTTGAAATGTTTCAGTAGAAAAGGTTTAACAGGGTACAGTTTGGCTGAGGAAGAAAATTTTTTTTGGATTGGATTAATTCAGACATTTTTTCCCTCTTTCACTGCAGCGTCTGTGAGCTGCTGAATAGCAGAGCTATTGCTGACATTTGGCTATTTGATTAACATACAAAGGGTTTTGCCTCATTTCATATCTGAATATTTTTGAATATGTAAAACCCCTCGTATTTCATGCTGTCTTACAAAAAAAGTTGTTTGCATTTGATTACATTGTTCAATCTCTAGTTTTAGGGTATGAAAAGAGTAGTTTGTGCCTGTTAGGGGGGAGCAGATGGTTTTGTTTCTTGTCTTTGAAGAAATCTTATGAGATTACAGAGTTCTTCAGCCAGTAGTTTTTCACTGGAATCATACTATAAACTGGGTTAGGGACAATGTTTTGGTACTGAATAAACCTATATAATAAATAAAATATATTTTTGATAGGAAATAAAGGAAATTCTAACTTCAAAAAAAGTTTCTGGACAATGTTGACTACATAGGTCTTAAAAGGTTCTTGAGTCCTGAGATGACTTTTATATCCAAATGATCCAGCTTTGTTGCAAATCAAGCAAAAATATTTAGTTGAATTTTTAAATGCAAAACTAAATAAGCTTCAGAATTAACCCCAGTATCAGAAGTTATTGCAGTTGTTTATTAATTCCTTTTTTAAAGGAAAGTAGGTTAGTACACAGAAACCAGAGGTTTGCATGAAAGATAAATATACATGGCTTCAAAACTATGAGGGATTTTTAATGTTTCCTTAAAAGCAGCATCTCTGTGGTCTAATGGGTAGGATTCTTGTAAAAGATCTTTATAATTAACTAATTATAATTATTTGTTACAAGATATAAGCATGCTATTTTTCCATACAAATAAAAAGCAGATAAGGTTATTAGAAATCTGCTTAGACATTTGGCAATTTTAACACTAGGCAAAGCTCTCATTTGGCAAGGTTGAAATAAAGTTCATATAGTACTTCAAAATAAATCATTGCACTATTCCAGAGACCTGCATTTTCATCTGGAGAGCAGCAGTGAATAATAAAATCAAGTTGTCTTTTTGTTTTGTAAGCTAGGCAGATAGGACATATTGGTATAAGGCAACTTAGAAGGCATTAAAAAGTCAGATTATATCCCCCTGAATACCCACAAAATTATTTTTGTGGATGCTTTGCCTTCAAGAGTATTTGTAATTTAGGAGAGAAACAGGAGTAATGTTAGAGAAGCAGAGTAAGGTACAGTGGGGTGTCGGACCAGTGCATGCCTTGAACACTCGTGTGTTCATCAGCTGCTTGATCCATGTTTGGGAGTTTATTTAGAAAAAGAGAGAGCTGGTTTTTTTTTTTTTTTTTAATGAGAGATGTTTGGCATCAACATTTATTTTGTTTTGCTACACCTGAGATGTTTTCCAGGTAGTAAAATATTTTGTTCCCCTGGAGGAGCCCAGTGGATTTTTGGACCACTGACTTTTCTCAGGAAATGCACTGCTTGTTTTGACTGTACTAGAGATGAGCTTTCTTCCTGGGTACTTACTTCATCACCTAAACTTGCTCTAATTATTAGTTATGGAATATTGCCAGAGGAGATTTAGGTCACAGGAACAGGAGCACTTGAGAAAGACTGACAGGTGTGTGTGTCTGTGTAAAAACCTGATGATGCCTTCTGCAAAAATCCTGCAGTTTAGCCCCTATTGGGTAGCTCCAGTCATTCTTTAAGACAAGGTAATGTTTGTCCATGTTGTGTGCATGTTATGCAGCATCTCTTCTTTGGTAGCAACACTGAAGTTTACTGAAGTGGCAGACATGCCAGCAGAAGTCTGTTGCATTTCTGCATTGTGAGAAGTGGCCAGCATGTATGTGGGAAGCTCTGAGAAATCAAGTCTTCTCCATTCCTTCAAATCCCTCCTTCTTATCTTTAGTCATTTCATCCCTCTCTCCAGCTAATTCCCTAAAGTAGAGGAATGCTTATATGGGTCTCTTAATTGGTATCTAAAAATGTTTATTCTTAGGCTTTGGAAGTGTAATTAAAAAAAAAAAAAGACAGCAAACCCAAATGTCTCTAGACAGATATTTAAACTTTGAGACTTTCTTTATCTCAGATGTTTCTGCTCCATTATTCATGGCAGAGGGCTTTATATCACTTGTACCTAGCCAGCCACAAACTCGTTCTGTCAATTTCAACCCATTTCATATTAAAGATTAATTAACAAGATCTGAATTTTCTTTTACCATTGTGGAAGCTTTGGGGAAAATCCTAGCATGTGTATGCAATTGGAGCACGTAGACCACACGAGCTTAAACAAGATAGTTGAGGTAGCGAAAGGATTCAGAGGGGTTTACACAGGCTTTCAAAACACCCTGATGGGAGGATGATTTCACTGTTCTATTTCCTTTCCCAGACATTCTGGAAGAGTTACCTGGTACTGAGCCCAACACCAAGCTAGAAAGTGTAAAAGGGTAAGGTTTGATCCTGGGTAGATTTTGATCTTGCATCTGGAGAGTGTTTCACGCATCTTTGTGCTGTTGGATGTTTTTTGTAAAGTTTTGGGAATTAATTTTTCAGAGATTCTTTTAAAAGCATTTCCAGAGTTCCTTTTCTACTTCTGCATTGGGGCCATTCTGTGCCTGGTAGGGAAATGATGACAGCCTTCATTGCAGTTTGTTTAGCTTTTATCCACTGAATAAAACTTAAGGACTCTTGAAAAACCCCTATATCTTTCTCAACTATTTAAAGCAATTTTTTTTTCTGTGAGAAGAATTGGCCAATAATTCCTCTCTATGCAGGTCACAGAACTTTTGGAGTAAACTGTTCTCAGTTTCATAGAATTATTCTACTAAAAATAATTGGGGTTCTTTTCAGAAGTTTGGCCTTGGTTACCATAAATAGGTCTTGGATATCTTTATTTAAGCATTCATACTGGTCTTTATTAAAAAATGTGATAAATCTTACGGTAAGCTACAAATGTACGGCAAGAGTTACCCCTAAATTATTTCCTAAAGTATTAACTTACGGTTTTGAATCCACTGAAGCAAAAATACACACTTTAACACAGTCACTTAGTGAAGGTCAACACCCCATAAATGGCCTCAATGACTGGATGAATTTGGAGAAATCCACAGCATTTGATGGAGATGTCAGTTATGGTACTCTCTGTAAATTCAACAAATTCAGGTCAGAAATCATTGCAGGACGTAGTTTGGCTCATAAAGTTATGCAAATTTAGGCTGATTTCAGAATATCTGGAGTATGATGCTGTTTTTTTCAAAAGGTTAAAAACAAACAAAAAAGTTTAGGGGAGGAATGACTTACTACATAATTCCATTGTGAGACAGGTAGCAATAAAACATGGAGCAGGAAACAGGTGAGCATAAAAAACCATGTATTCAGAGAGCATCCTGGAGAGCATTTCTGATTCCTTGCAAAATGTCTGGTTAGAGGATTCACAAACCTCTGCCTGGGAAATATCTCCTTCAGACAAATAGTGCAGTTGCATTTGTGAAAATTCTCTTAGTGAGCTGAAGTCTGTTGTTTCCCAATAGGCATGATCCATGAAGGCTTTGCCTGTAGGAACACGTAGGTGGGAGTTGATTCTCTTGTCTGTATTTTATAAGATCTAATTCTGCATTATTGGAACATTTGATGTTCCTTGTGCCAGTCAAGAATACCTGGAAATTGATTTTTGGTTCTATAAGAGCCATTTGAGACAAAATATAAGAGGACGCCTCACACCTGAATGACAGTTCTTGTGTTTCTACTCTGTTATGACTCTTTAATTTTCTTGCATACTGCAAAGTAGACCAGAATCAGTCCCACTCTTTCTAGCAATTCTTGATTTACTTGTGGAATACTCCTCACAGGTGGACTTCACAGATTAATCCATAAAAAGCACTTCTTAAATGTTTGCAATTCAAAAATTATTCTAAACAAGATGGAAATACCCAGTAAGATTTAATAAAAGCTGCAAGTGAGAAGAATTGGGAGTTGAGGAATGTTAGTCTGAAAGGTTCTTGAATAGGGTTCCCATGCTATTAACATAGTATAAACACATATTTATACATATTTCTGATATAGATCACATACATAAACAAAATTGGTTTTAGAGGGAAAGATTTCTAAGCTGAGCGTGAATGTCTCATTCATCGCTAGCAACTGAATAATCTCTAAATCCTTTACTTAGGAACATTTTATTAAGTTCATTTCTCTTAGTTCACAGCTACCGCTTTTGCATATCACCTCTGCGTTCTCTGACAATATTGTTAAAAATGAAATTGATGGTAGCAATATGTAGGCAACTCAAAGAATCATGTTGTTTTCTGATTGTTTCTTAGAGTTGATATAAGATGTATACCCCTAAGATGATGAGGTAAAAGAGGTCATCTGAAGGAATCTCCTCTCTAGTCCTGCTCAGAGAGGCAAAACAGATAGGAGCTGTCAAAGAGGATTTATGAAGAGCAACGTGGAATTGCAATATGTTTTCTTTGGCTTTTGCAATACCTGACAGCAAAGGAAAACTTCAAAGAGAGTTAAGATGTGCAGAGATTTTACCGAAATGCTTTCTTGATAATTTTGTAAACTGGATTTTTCCTGAATTGATGACATAACTATCTAAAGCTGCTGGAAAACATGAAGGTTACTCCTTTTAAAATGAGTAACTTCAGATGCAGGGGAGAGAGCAGTGCCTTAGAGCCAGAGGCATCAGGCTGGCCAGCAGGGAAGCCTTTTTGTGTGCAATTTCAGTTGCAACCATAAAGACATCTCCATGACATGAACTCTCACACTTTGTCCACGGCCTTGGGAGTGGAAGCAGCACGTTCTGAGTCTGTTCTTTGGTGTTCTTCCCCCTTTTGCTCTCAGGGCAGTGCAGCAGCTGCTGCCTCCTGCCTTGCCACCTGCCCGCCCTCGGTCTCTCAGTGCTACCCCAGCTCTTCGAAACATGTCTCACCCAGGCAGGAAAGAAAACTGGGTCACAGGCAAGCCCAAGTAGGCCAAGTTATTGCTATTCAGCTGCTTTTGTTTGAGTTGTTCTCTTCAGCCTCTTCAAGTCTGCTCATTCTTTTCATTAAGCTGTACTCAGAGCTGTGGTGTTTCAGCAGTGTTTGTTCAAGGCTCAGGACCTCTAGCTATGAGCTGTCCATCATGACTGCCACAGAAGGTAATGTGAATATTTTAAAAAGATGTGAGGCTGAGGGATACAGAAAGGGCTGCTGTGTAAAGCATGAGTCAGAAAACACTTGGCCATTACTGCTTGGCAGAGTGAGCTTTGTATTAAAATGTTGTGATGAACCAGAGGTAGTGCTTGCTTCTGGCACGGTATTTCCATTTGCAGTTTTTAAGATAAAAATCATGACCAGAAATGTTACACAGCACATCAGAAGCTGCCCTGTGCTGTTGGAATCACTATTGTGTATGACAGCTTCTGGCTTGTAAGACCCACCCAGGCAGTCTGTGGAGAAATGTTTATTACTGGTGCCACCAGACAGGCTTTTGTTGAAAAGGTTTGACATTGGTGTCATCTGTCCTTCAGCTTGCCACAGAGTCACTGTGTAAAGCTGCTCCCTTTCACGCAGTCAGGAAATAATTCAGGAGCTCCACAGTCAACTGGTTGAGTGCCAAAACCCTGCAGTGATTGTCCTGCTCTGCTCTGCACTGGGGTGTTGTGTGCAGATTTGGGCACCACAGTATGAAAGAGACATAAAACTGTTGGAGAGTGTCCAGGGGAGGCCGTGAGGATGGGGAAGGGCCTTGAGGGGAGAAGAGGCTGAGGTTGCTTGGTCAGTTCAGCCTGGAGAGCAGGAGAATGAGGGCAGACCTCACTGCAGTCACAACTTCCTCCTGAGGGTCAGGGGAGGGGCAGGCACTGATCTCTGCTCTGTGTGACAGCAACAGGAGCCAAGGGAGGGGCCTGGAGTTGTGTCAGGGCAGGTTTATGTTAGATATTGGGAAAAGGCTCTTCACACAGAGGGGATTGGGCAGTGGGACAGCTCCCCAGGGCAGGGGTCACAGCTCCAAGGCTGGCTGAGTTCAAGAAGCATTTGGACAATTCTCTCAGGCACTTGGTGTGAGTCTGGGGGCTGTTCTGTGCAGGGCCAGGAGTTGGACTCAGTGATCCTTGTGGGTCCTTTGCAGCTCAGGATGTTCTGTGATTCCAGGAATGGACATGGCATGGGCTCACTGGGCAGCCTGGCCCACCACCCAGCTGCCCTCATGGAGGTTCTTCCTCACATCCCGTGGGACACTTGTCTCAGTTATTGTCTTGTTTTTTCCTTCTGCCCTGCACTGCTGGCTCCATCTTCTCAATAACCTCCTCAGGGTCAGAGATAATTTAGTATTTATTTTATTTTTAAGTCACTTTTAGCTTTAAAGTCATTATGTGTGTCATTCTGAAAATTCTTTTCCTATTGCTGTGTTTAATTTCTTATTATTCTGTAGATTATAAGAAATTCTGTTACACTGTATGATTTTGTATAACCATGCATCCTTTTCAAGTGGCGAGTTTATGGATTTTTTTTTCTGACAATTACTGTGCTTCACTCTTGAAAAAAAAAATCAGCCCATGGTAGGGGACTTTGAAATTTAAAATGCTATTAGTAAAAATGTGTATTTTTAGTAAAGGAGAGAGTGGCCAAAATTTATCTTCTCCTGAAGGATAGTACAACATCTACATAGCTTGTACATGTGCCTGCTTGCCTTTAAACGTGTGTTTATATCCCTCTGAGCTGCAATTTGCTTGTGTTCAAAATCCACCTAAATATATTAATACAATACAGAGAGATTGGACTTCATATTGGGTTTTGTATATATCAGCTGGGAGGCCAGGAAGAGGAGTACAAGAAGAGTAATTCTTGTGCTCTCAAACACTGTAAGAACACAATTAGGGTCTTTTATTGATGTCAGGCAGTATGTCAGTTGCTAAAGACTGAAATGCCCTCCTTCAGTCCTCCTGAAGCACAGGGCTGTGGAGAGGCTCGCAGACAGCAGTCCCAGCAGTCACACACCCAGACAAGCTGGCATTTGAGCAGCTCAGCTCCGGCAGCTGCTGCCAGCCTGCAGCCACTGCCAAGCTCATGGAGCAGATCCCTGCACGTGGGTGAGAGCTGGGAGCGCCCTGCTAGACATTCTGGGGGCTGGGGCTTCACTCTGCCTCAACACTGCTGCTTGCCTTGCAGCCTCTGAGCACCTGCACTGCTCACTGTGAGCAGCTGGTGTGATCCCTCCGCTGGCAAAGACACTGCAGGGTTGAAGGAAGAGTGGAGCTGCTTACAGTCACCATATTTACTTCTCTCTCTCTGCCAGCACAGTCTGGTTTTCCCTCTGATCATTTGTCCAGCCTAGACCTGAGTGCTGTAGTCGTTGTGGTGAGCAAACGTGCAAAACCTGACTGGAGGGGAGGTTTTGGGACGAGGGGAGGGACAGAGCGCAGCAAGCCAGATCTCTGTCTCACAGTTCCACTGGCTCGTGGAGTAGGCAGGGAAAATGAGCAGAACAAGAGATGTGCACAAAGGTGTCCAGTCCTTCAATCCTCCCCAGAGCTGGGAGCTGTGAGTGGAGGTGGCTGCAAGGGGGGCACAGACTGGCACTCCTCTCTGTGTGAAGCACACTGTCAGTCTCTCCTTTTGTCACATCCATCCACAATGCTGGGTTGTGGGAAGGTGAGGCTTGGAACAAAAAGAAGGCAGTGCCTAAATACACAGTCCTGTGCCTGCAGAGACTTGTTCAGAAACTGTAGTACTTCAGTGGGAACACAGTGTCCCTTGTCACATCTTTCTCCATCTAAGCCCTTGTCCTTACCCTCTGAGTCCTCACCCTCCAGAGCCCTCCAGGCAGAACATCACTTTTCTAAGTGTATGAAAAGCAAAATACGTTGCAAGTTATTAACAATGATTTTCTGTGGTTTTCCTGTCACTGCTCTGACCACATATTTGTGGGAAAAAAAATAAATCCATAAATGCACCCCGGTTAAAACAGTAGCAGTCAAAAGAAACGGCACTTAATTATGATATTGCTTGACTTGCTGCAAGCTCCTGACAATGTAGCCATCAACAGTAACTGTCAAATACACTTTGGCAGCTCTGAGGTTAGCTTGAGATTTGAGTGGAATGTTCAATACCAGCAATTGAGCAAGATATTGGGAGAAATTCCAGTGACAGGGCTTTGTTGATAGGAGCAATGCAAGCTCTGAGATCAAATAAAACATCAGCTGGGAAATTAGGATGTTGTTATATTGTGTGTTAGTGATGCTTAGCATCTTAGGAATAACAACCCTCATCAGCTAAGGAATTACTAAAGCAGAATTAAAGAATGCTATTGCTTTATAAAGCCATAATAATTTTATGGAATAAACTTCTCAGACACTACCTTTATGAAGTTACATCTAAAATGATTATGTGACTTCTCCAGGGCCTATTGCACCTAATGGTCTTTGGATTGATTCCTGTGTATATGTGTACATCCTAAAGGAACCTTGATAAACTCTGCATGCAGGAAGTTTGTATGTGAATATCCTTCCCTCTGGTTCCTCCAGTTGCCAGCACAAAGTATGGCTGGACAAGGGCCTCAGGAGAAGTGGAAAGCTCAGCTGAGCATGGACTTTGCAGAAATGGAAGGTCACAGAAGAATAAAGGCAGAATGGAAGTTTCACTTTGGGAGATTTTTCATACTGATGGTGGGGGGAAAATACGTTAGCAAAGACATTTTAAAAGTGCAGAACTGTGTGTGGTTATAAGATTTAGAATGAAAAATAAGGACAAGAAGGGAAGGTAACAGACTCAGAGAAGATGTTGAGAAGTGCCAAAAAGCTACCAAAAATTAAGATAGGAAAAAGGAGTGAGTCACCATTCTGGAGCAGGATACTACACCATTTCCCACACACACACTTCAGGCTGTCATACAGAACTGTGGAGCTCACACGTTCTGTCAGGGAGTGAGCAAGGGAACCAGCTGGAGGCAATCCTGTGCTGTGATGAGTCTGCTTCAGCAGGGAGGTTGGACCAGGTGACCCCAGCAGTCATCCCTTCCAGCCTTACCAATGCCATGAATTATACTTTCTGTGGGAAATGTATGTTTTGAAGGGTCTCTAGGACCTGACAAATAATTTATATCCTGCAAGAATGGATGTGGAGACCTAAGCACTGGGAAAATAACTTCACTAAAACAAAATCCTTCTGGAAAAAATGTTACTTAGTTAAAAACCAAATACAGTTGTAATATTTTTCAATCTTAAAGCTTTTGTTCTTTATGCTTTGGAGCTTTTTGCATCCCTAAGATGTGTAGTAGAAGTTGGAGATGCTTGGAGCTGTGATTTTCAGTAAGCAAAAGTGACATAAAGACTTGATGGCAGACCAAGTAGATGAAGTTTCAGATGTTAACTTGGAGGTGTCAGTACCCAGCGCTCAGGTGGGTATAACTGTAAGTTCAGTACTGTGTGCACTACTTAGCAACAACTGCAACATCAGGGTGTTACCAACATAACCCTCATACTTTGGATACAAAATACAGCACTGTACCAGCTAGCAGGAAGAAAACTAACTCTGTCCCAGCCAAAACCAGTAGCTGTTTTCGCCATTGGTTAAGTACTGAGGCACTAGCAGGCAAGGGTGCCATAAAGAGGCTTTGCACCACCTAAACATGCAGAGCACTGAAAAGGTTTAAAAACCCTCTTGCTGTCCCACTGGAGTTTTCTTGCAGTGTGCTTTTGCAGTTGGTTTCTTCAGTGTTACCCCACTGCCATTCCTTTTCTGGTGGCTGCATGGGTCAGTGCTGATGCTGTCCATGGTGTGTTCTCCCTGCTCCCTCATTCACCGTGCAGGAGAAGCACTCTGCTGCTGGTGCTGTCCATGGTGGGTTCTCCCTGCTCCCCTCATTCACCGTGCAGGAGAAGCACTCACACAGCCCTGACATCAGGGTTCTCTCTTGAGCAAAAGCACACACAGACAGGGGACATTGGGTTCCAAAGTTTCTTCCCCCTGGAAGAATAAGGGGGGAAATTGTCCTGCCTCATTGTGCTGCAAAGTTTTGGCTGTTCATATTCACAAATTCCTCTTGCTGTCCTCAATCTCTATTTCATTTTCAGTTTTGGTGGCAAGGGCAGAGCTTTCTGTGTTCAGAAACCAGTGGCTGCTAGGCTGCTTGTGGAGCTAAATGCTGATGGCTCATGGAGGTACAACTGAGCTGGTATGTTTGGCTTAGTGATGAGTGTCATTTTTGGCCTGTGGACTTCTGTACTGAGCCATAGATGACAAAAAACCAGAGGTGCTCTATGGGGTGCCAGCCCCCTCCCTTTTAGACATGATGTGGTGGTTTGGGGGGGAAGGGAAGGAGTTTCTGTGAAAATACCTGCTGCTTCCCTGCTTTTTCTGCCAAAAGTTGCTCATTGCTTTTCTCTGCTACAGCTCAGTTCCTGGGGTACCACAACATTCAGGGCCATGTGCAAGGCCCAGGAGGAGCTTGCACAAATCTTTAGCTTTATATCTCAGATCTGCAAGCTTTCACATGTGACTAGGGCAAGAGTTGATCTTGTTCAGGTCTAGCTGTTTGCCCCATAATTTCACAGCCTATTACTATGATACCATTTCTTCAGTGCTCTGATGCGTTTTAGTAGAAATGTCCTCAACAGTGGACTAATGTAAAATAGAAATCAAATGTTTCAGATTGTTTAGGGGTTTTTTTCTCTCCACCAGCTATCAAGTTTCTCTCCTGTGGGACTTCTGTTCCTTAGGGGGCTGTTTCTTAGCTGCTTATCCCTTTCACACATCAGCAAAAGTGCAGGCAGCCACCAGGCAGGAAGATTACTGCCAGAGCATCACAGTCTTAGACAGCTTTACCCTTTTATCATAAGTTTTTTTTCAGTGAGCTCATTGTCTAAAATATCACCATAGATTTTTGGCTGTCAGCCTCTATTACCCAGATAAATTTTTTCCCTTATATACACACTGAAAATTAAGTTTGGGGAGGGAGAAAGAATGGCCTTCATATTTATCTTTCTCTTATACTTAGAGACCTCAAGTTAAAACATGTATATTCAGATTGCATCAAAAATTAATAGGCTAAAAAAGAAAGCTTCATATGTAATTTTAATTCTTATTAGTATATAATAGAAATGTATTACAGGTTGGCATACTGGGTGTATTTTTGCAAGAGTAGAAAGTCTTGGAGAAACTTAGAATTGCTGTAATAAATTCTAAAACTGAATCGTTCAGCAAGGAAAATTTGTGCTCACACACAGAGAACTGATGAGATTTAGGGAGTGAATTTGGTTAGTGACTGACTTTATCCATCTTGGAAATAAAAGGAAAATAGATAAACTTTTTAATAGAGTTGGTTTGTCTTACTTGTAAATTGTCAATACAAAAGAATTTGTAACAAGATTTCTTCTTGAAAGGAAAAGGTTACCTCTCATCCCTTAGCTTCCTATGGGGCTGTTTCAAGCCTAAAATTTAATGAATATGTTGCAGTGAATGTACTTAGATATGGCTTTGAGAGTTTGTTAGATTTGAGTTCTGGAGGTAGCTGGCACAAATCCCAAGTTCCCTGCAGATAAACAGAAAAGATAGTTTCTTAGGATACCCAAGTTAAAATTAATTTACCTTCGGAATTAAGATCTTGCTGTTTAAAAGTGCTAATGAAATTTTCACTTTATAACGAGTAATACTTACTAAGGACATTGGCACCTTCACTCCTGCTGTAACCATAGACAACACAAGACCTGTGTAAGGTTATACGTTTGGTTTTTTGATTGTTTGGTGTTTTTCGCAGGTATCTCTTCACCATTCTGTTAATTTTATTTGAGGATATTTTTTCCATTACTTTTTGATTGAGATTTCACCCTTCACTCACCAACCTAACACTGAGAGCTCAGCCTCAGAGTTACAGCACATAGCTTTGCATCCCTTTTCATGATGAGTGATTACACCTAATTCATTGCTTCATTTCTAATCTCATGCAAAACCAGTGCCAGTGTAGCATTAATGCTGTAGAATCAAGTACTCAAAATAGGTCAGTCACACATGTTGGACAGTCTTTCTTTGCTTTTCTGTCTCCTGTGTATGCAGGAAATGATCTCACCAGTGTTAAATGCCAATAGTCAAACAATGTAAATATCATGCAGTTGTAATATATAATGGGCTGCATCTATTTCACTTTGAATTCATTGAAATCCTTGTGCTGTGGAGGTTTCACTAGTAGGAGAAAATTATTTTGTTGATCTTTATTACAATCGGAATTATCGAACAGTGCTTCCCACGAAAGAATCACTGTGAAAACTGTGAAATGTTTTATGAACTTCTGCCAGCAGAAGTCAGCTTGCTTTGTTTCCAGTCTGAGATGGGAATCTGTGCCATTAACCTTGACTCTGTCCTCTCTGTAAACGATAGCAGATAAAAACTTCTGCTTCTGGTTTGGGAACCTAAGAGTCTTGAATCCCTTTTAAAAGGGAAATTCTATCCAGACAGACCAAAGTCTTAAGGAAGAAAACTCAGTATCTTTTAAAAGTAGCTGAGACTTAGAAAAAAACATGATATTTTATGTGAAGTAATCCATATGCCCTTAAAGATGTTGAAACAGAGTTGTCTGGGTGGGTTTATCTATTTCATGTATTTGCAAAGACTTCTTTAGAGGTTAATATGTTTATATTGCATTTTGTCACGTTAATCTCTGCAATGGAAGAGACAATATCCTTGTGCTTACAGAAAGAACAAGGGTCTTGACTTACTCAAGGTCAAAGAAGAAATTTGTGAACTGTGCCTTGTAGCATCTCAGCCGTTTCTCTCTGCCTTAGCACAAGCCGCAGCATATGGCAGAGAATCTGTGCAGTAGGTTTTTGCAAGTGCAAGAAGAGAGAAAACTCTTGGGAGAGTGGAATGTCTGATGCTGAGGCAATCACAGATTTTGTGGAACATGCAGGCTTTTTTTATTCTCTTCATGAATTAAATTTAGAATGCTGTATATAGTTCAGTACTTCTGACACATAAATCTACCTATATTGAGAAACATGCTTTAATTACTCTCTTTTATCTTATGGGAATCTCTATTTTATTGAAAATCTTGATATTGTGGATGAGGTTTCGATGTCATCCTCCTCCATTGTTGTGTGTGGCACTTTGAGGCTGCTGAACACCAAAGAGAGAGTTTAAGTGCCAAATGATACTTTTGAGGTTCACTTCAGAAGTGAGGTTCTGGCTCTGCAGGGTATTCCAATACCTTGTGGAATTGAGGTGTGGCAGGAAAGGCATGGGCAGGGCATGGAGGGATATGCAAACAGTGTGGCAATGAGGTCACAGCACCCAATTTGCTGCCTTTGCATGTCTCAGTTTTTGCATGAGGACAAAAAAACCCCAAAGCCCTGCCTGTAATCTATTGCTGCCCTGTAATCTATTGAGGAAAAGCTGGCTCTGTGCACATGGAAAGGTATTGGGTTTCATGTGTACCAATGACAAGATAAAGGGTTTCCCATGTTTGTTTGTAGCATGTTGTTACCTGCAGTAATGCAGAGTGGGTTCTTTTAGGAGAAGGGGGTGAGGAAGGTAAGGGGGTGCTGGGTGCGTTTAGGGCTTGTGCTTTTTGGGCTGGGAGTAAAAATTTCAGCATAAAAATTAATCTGCACCTTTATTCATGGGGGGCTTTTCTTCACAGAGCAAAGGTTAAGCAATGCATTTGTATGGTAAATGTCATAATTTCTCAGTTGGCTTGGTTTGAATAGTTGGTAATGATTCTCTGTGATGCTTGTGACCGCATTGAGATTTTATTCAAAAGCCATTGAAATAAGCACAAGGGGGAAAGTTACTATTTTTGGTTTGTTATTGTTTTGTATAGGCCACATGCTCAATGCTGTTCTTCATATTTGAAATCCCTTTCAAAGATATTTCAACTCAAAACACACAACAGAACCAGAGGATCCAGTGATTATGGCTGGTAATGATATTGTGGATTTAGGTGTTGACAAAGCATAACATAATCTGTTTTAATTAACTAATTTTTTTCCTCAGTAATATGGTTATAATCATACTCAAGGACCTCATACCAGCATTCTTCCTTTTATAATAAAGTCAAAAAGAAGAGACCAGTTTCAGCTTATGTACAATAAAAGAACTACCATGTCCTTTAGAAAAATGTGTCCACCCTACACTTTTTAATCTCTAAAGACATACATGTATGCTTCAGTGGGTCTTTCCACATGCAGAAAGCAAACAGGGTAGAGACTGTAAATTTTAAAGAGCAAGAGAATTAAAAAACCCAAACCCCCAGTACCTGGAATATAACATGTACTTTTTTTTATCATGTACGTGAAATTTAACTGTGCTATGAGCAATGGGTCACCAGTAGTAATTTTGTGTTTTATAATAGCAGCAAAGGAGTGAGATAAGCTTAGAAAACTTTGTATCAGGTTGGAAAATAAGAAACAGTCAATAGCATAATTGAGAATGGGCTTTGTATGTAGCAGGGCACTCAGTGCATGGGGACTTTTCTTTGGGAGCTCAGCCTTGCAACAGGCACCATGTTCTGTGTGAGTTTGTCTTGGCTTTATGTTCTGAGAAGACTTTTCTTTCCATAATTTTTATTAAACAGTCTGCATCTAAGCAGTTTACTACATTACTTTTCAGCACTGTCGTTGTATTTCTCTCAGTAGAGGTTGTTGATTTTCTGCAGTTTGAATGCTTGGTGAAATTCATATTCCGTAGTCTTAATCCTCCAGTGGATTATCCAAGAATATCCATGGCAGTTTATATTTTGGTTTTTAGCAGAAATATTTTCTTGGCTGCTCATTAAATGAGGAATCCTCTCCCGAGAGTATTTGTTCCAACAGACTGTAATTGAGGTGATGTACTTCACAAGGAATATATGAATATATGTGAATAAAGAGAGACTTATCATTTCAGTCACACTTTAGTTTACCTTGGGAAGTTAGTTTCAGTATGTAAATACGTGTATGCACCAGCTGATGCAAATCCTTGAGTGGAGGGGAAGGAATTTGCAGTTCTCTTTTATACACTTTGAATTTCTCCAGGTTTCTGTTCTGTGAGGGCCCAAGTGCTTTGCAGTGCTTGGCTACAGCCATCCCCAGATTCAAGCCATTTTTGATGCTCCTTGTCTCAGCTGTGTTACCTGTGCTTAGCACAATAGTGAGGTTAGATCAAGGCAACCATGAGGAGATCTTCACAGTTTGCAGAGAAGGACAGGTTGCATTGCTGTTAGTAAGAAGGTGAATTTTAAATAAAGCCAGTGCAGAAGATTAAAGAATGGAAAAATGCCAAACTGATTATATTTAAAGATGTTAGAGACAAAAAAATGGTGGAATCCAATACATAAATAAATATTTGCAGGATGTAAAAAATGAACAAAGGTGTCTAGAGGAATGGAGTGCGGGTAATCAATAAGTACGTCTTTAAATATGCACTGTACAAAGTAAACAAAAGGGAAAGAAAATATTGATCAACATGTGTTGAAAGCTGGTGACAGGGATTAATCTGACTGCACAAAAGACTCAGATCTTCACATAGTTGTTTTAGTAAGATAATATTGTCTGGTCTCTGAATTGCTTTTATCTTGGTAAGGCTTATCCTAAAGCATCTTTAACAAGGCAGTGGTCGCTATTCAAGACTAACAAAAGAGCATAGCTGTATTAAACTCCCAATTTCTCAAAAAGAAATAGCAACAGAAAAAATAAAGTATTTAATGAGGACTTCTGTTGAAAGAAAATCAAAATTAAGCCTAGTGCACGCATTACTTAAATCAATTTATTTTCATGAACAGATTTTTTAATTGTTATTTATATGGAATGTTTGAGTGAAACTGCGGTTCATAACTATGTATGGTTTAGTTGGGGCTTAGGCAGTAGGTGCTGACATCAGTATTCAGGCAGAACAGGTTAACAATTGCTGAAATGAAGAGTTTTTGAATGAGTTTCAGTGTGATTACATCAACATAAGAATTCAAATTTGTTAGATATGTTTATTACTGTGGAAATGGAAGGCGGGTAACTGTGTTGGCACAATTGCTTTTAACAGCAAACAAATAAATAAAACAAAACAAAAGACATTAAACTCCACACATTTAGTTCAGTGCCAGTAAGGATTTACTGTTTAGATCCATATCTGTTTAGATCCAGATTTTGTACCTCTAGTGAGGAATAGGCCTAAAGCTGTACTGGAATCACACTTACTGCAATATGAACAGGATTTCCTTTTGAATTACAATTTTTCCAGCTATATTTTAGACAGGTGAAATATCTATTTGCTTCTTTTTATTTTTAAGATAGTGTTTTAGAAGCACAATTTTTAGAATTTCAAATTTAAATGATGGGGAAATGTCAGCAGAAGCTGAGGATATTTTGTATCTTAGATCACTGTGGTGTCGTTTGAGAGACCAAGTAGACAAGTAATTAAAAAATCAAGATTTGATATTGTAATTTTCTTTTTAATAGCTTACAAAATAATAACTGGGTCTTACAAGACACAGATGCTTGTGTTTAAGATTCCAGATGTTTAGTAACAGCACTGTGATATTCATTCTTGAAAAATTATTAATTAGTACTGATTAGAGTACTGCACATAGTCTTTAGTGATTTGCCTAGATTTACCTTGGTGTTTTCATACAATATTTGTTATGAACCTGAGAGTTACAAACTTGGAGCTGCTGCCACCTACTTGATATGTGTGCCTGGTGTTCACAGCCACGGGGGTGCCTGCACTGAGGAGCTCCAGCCTAGGAAGGAAATGTGGGTTTGTCAGCATACAGGGCTTGGACTGTGCTCTGATAATCCCATGTGTTGGCTTTCCACCTGGAACTTGTGGATGAAAATACTGGCTTGTACATTGCATGCCTGGAGAAACTGCTCTTTAAAAATAGCAATCTGTTTGGCATGTTCACATTTTGAACTAGAAAAGTGGTTGGAAGAATAAACATTACAATGCTTAAGGAGCTGTTGAAGTGAATGTGGGAATCTCCGGTTGCTTAATCAGCTCCTGTCTGCTGTCATCAATAAGAGTTTTATCTTATTTCCTTAGCTGTTTTCTTTTTTCTTTTTTTTTTCTTTCATTCTGTTTCTGTTTTAAAGTTATTTAGAATATTATGAGATTTATATAGAAAATCTTGGGGTTTTTTTAAAGTAAATACCTATCAAAGCAATATCTGGTGCTTCATAGCAAAATAGTCATTGGATTCCAAGCAAGTTCACTGAGTTGATTTTTTATTATGGCATGTTTTGCATAAGCTTCAGGACATGGGAGCAAGGCATTGTAATCAATGCCGTACTCAAATCAAATCAAAAAACCTCACTCATTCAAATCAAAAAACCCTCACATTTTTGGGGTAACTAAAGAGAACTCTGACTCTTGTGGGACAACAGAAGAGCTTGATTGTTCTTTCCTTAGGCCAGAAAAACTCAGTGGTGGTAGGGCTCTTTATCCTATTGATGGTAAAATCTTTGTTAAGAAAAGCTGAAAAACAGCATGTAGGGTGGAGAAAAGGTTAAACTGTCCTGACTGTCATTATTATGTATCTCTGAGTGTACTGGGGCCATTTTCTGAAACTTCTGAGGAGGCCACAGCTGCATGAACCTTACTAGAGGGGTGGTTCAGAGAAGCACCCGTTCTGTGGAGGAATTATCCAGGCCAGACCTCCAAGAATCTGTCCATCATTAGTGAAGCCATGAGGTGCTGCAGCTCCCTTTTGGCAGGTGTTTTCTGTGCTTCCCTAACGTGCCCTTTGCTGCCCACAGAGAGCGAGGAGGTGTACCAGCGCCAGGTGCTGTCCATCGCCTGCATCGTCTTCGGCATCGTCGTGGTGGGCATGCTGTGTGCAGCCTTCTACTTCAAAACAAAGTAAGAGCCTTCCTCTGCTGTGTCTGGGGTTTAGCTGCTGTCCTTTTTACAGCCTTACAGCCCTTCAGCTTCTCCCCTCCTTTTGACATTGCTGTTATCTCTGGTCCGGCTGCAGCAGTTCCCCATGGCTGCACTAAGTCCTACCAAAACATAAACAGGAGCAATACGTGTTCTTTCTATTTTCTGATATCACAAAAGAATAGATTGTGTCATATGCACTTTTTTTTTTAACAGTAATAATTTTGTGTCATTTACCATCCCTGCAATAATCACTTTGCTCTTCTGAAAATGATAGTTTAAACACACCATCTCCTTTTTGCATTTCATTTCATATCCCTGAATGTCCATTTCTCTATGCTACGAACAAAAGTTAGAAATGCAGAAACAATTCCTCTGCAGATACCTGTAACCTGTAGTTAATACAGCAGCCTGTTGATGAAGATGCATATGAGTGCCTGTAACACAGAAGCACTTTGACCTATTCAAGTAGTGAAATCATCTGGACCAAACTATTTTCAAGTGAAATGCTGTCTATTCTTTTATCTTCCCAACTGAATATAAATTTATAATATTTATTGTTATGTGTGCATTCTTAGTTGCGAAAACCTCATAGCAGTTATATGATGTGCTTGTCAGTGCCCCTGTATCAATAGATATGTTCTGTATGGTGGTCATCCTTCATTCCTGTTCCAGCTGGAGTTAATGAGGGAACACAAATCAATATTAAAAAGTGCCTACACGAGACTAGTCATGGTGGCTGAGCATCAAAAATGTGAAGGATGGCACTATTTAAAAGTTTGGATGTTGATCTGAAACCCCCTTTCTGGAATTTATTTTAATGCATAGGAAGTCTAATGAGCATTGGGTTTTATTTAGAAAAAAATTTTAATTGACCTTTCTATCTTGTGTGGGGGGAAGTCACCTGGTCTTTTTTACGCCTTTTTCTTCCCTTCAAACTTCAGGGGTAGGCCATGAGTGAAGATTTGAGTCAGTTCACGATTTTTCTAAATTATTCTGATGTCTTGAGGGATTTTGTTAATTGTTGTGTGGACATCCAGAGTGACAGTGATGCTAGCTGGGAAGGACAGACTGGCAGGACAGTTCCTCCCTGCAAACTCCTTCGTTGTAGTGTAAATGTGAGCAGAGACAGCCACTCTGGCACTGCCATTAGGAATGTCATTATGCATTTTAGATCTGCACATCTCAGAAGAAAGAGTGAGTGAGAATCTCCCTGGAAAGGCTTGAGGGTTTTGCTGATGAGGAGAGTTTCAGAAAGGCAGGATGGGACTGTCAGCAGGAGGAACATGCAGTCAGGGGCTGAGCATACTGAGAATAAGCAGCCCCTCTGTTACTCACAGTGCCCCCCCTGCTCCTGCACTGCTGTGGGGAGTGGTGAGAGCTGGGTGGGAGCAGCCTGCAAAACACCCTGGCTTTGGTCAGCTGGTGAGGAGAGCTAAGTCTGAAAACAATGAGTGGAAATAACACTTGAAAGAGGAGCTTACAGGACAGGAGTGCATCATGACTCAGGGGCGGGTGGGGGTGTTGTGTCTGGGGCACTGTCTGCATTATTGATATTAGAGTGGCTGAGAAGAGCTGAAGTGGGCTGGTGCCAGACTCTGGGAACTGAAGTTTGGAGAGTTAGGAGAAAATGAGCACCTCTGGTTCAGTCAGGAGGCCTCAGAGTGTACAAGGGAGGCTGATCAGTCCCTCACACCCTGGCTGTGGCTCCATCTGGTGCTGCCCAAAGAGGAAATAAAAGTGTCTAGGCTGGGTGTCATGGAGCCCAGGTAAAATTGGTAATGTAACATTGGCCAGTGTCTTAAGGATGCAAAACCCAACAAATCTGAAGTGCCTCAACACTTACCATATGTTAGCTTTGAGTCAGCAGGTTTTTGGGAGCTTCTTTATCAGGCATATGGACCCTGACTGTGCTTAAGAATTATCAGAGCATTCCTCCTGCATGGGGGTTATCTTGGGGTTTCATTTGACGTACAAAAAATTTAGAATATTGCTAACAGATATAGAAACTCTGAATAGTGCATCCATTAAGAGGGAAGTTTCCATGAAGATCCTGACTTACTTAGTCTGACAATTCTATAATACCAGCTGCTAGAAATAGGCCTATAAGCCAGTGAATTAAAAGTCCTTTTTTAAAATAGACTCAATCTGAGAAAGTTTAGGACTATAATTAAACTCTCTGCCCTTCCAATTATTCCTTTTAGGTTAATCAAGAAAGTGCTGGAAGTGTTAGCAACAGATGAAGAGTACAGTAATGGGCTGCCCTTTACAGCTTAGACTTTTACAAATGACTAGTGACTTTATTTCTTGCTGAAGTAAGACCACTTCATTGCCAAATAACTCTAAAGTAGAACGCATAAGGCCCATTTGTTTTGAAAACAAAACTTATAAAATAAATTTATTAATCAGCAAGTAACTTTGAATTATTAATGATTTCTAGTTTTATAGCTGTGCATCCTATAGTTTGGCCAAATGAATATGCATAAACCTGATATTAATGTTAGGTTGCATGAACATAAAAGGAAATTAATGATTGGATTGTTTTTCTCAGCAAATTACCTTCAGGAATTTCAATTGTAATGTTAAAGACTGCAGTAGTGAGGCTGAATTTTTGCAGTTTACTTACACGTGTTTATAAATATAGAAACAACTCTATTCATTTTTATAAATAAATCCAAAAATTGCTTTGTTATTTTCCTGATTAAATTATCATTTTGTATGTGCATGAGAGGTTCCCGAAATCTGATGCTGTGGTCGTGTTTCATTGTCATTGTTCATACCTTACATAAAGTCCTGCAAAAAATTCCTGAAGATTCCATAACCGTTCTGGAGACCAAGCAAGAGGTGGTTCTCCAGTAGGACATAGGAATAGATGTGCTAATTTCCTCAGTGGATGTAATTTAGCTGGTCACAAAATAGTTGTTCTTAAAAACGCTAAAGTTGCTTTTATGAATCTCCCCTATTTTATGAGAATTTTATGAGAAGCTGAAGAGCTCATTTAGACATTTTACAAATGAAATTGTTCAGTTTCATTGGATTCAAAAATTAGCGGATATTAAAAATATTTTTAAAAGAGGTGTTTCAGACTCAGCTGACTAATTTAATTTGACACATATTCATTCAGATTATATATCTATTCAGATTATTCCAATATTCTACCAGTTTTGGCTAAAGAAAATCTTGAACATTTTTGTGAAATTATTTTGAGAAATTATTTCCTCACCTACCTCTATTCATAGATTTTACTAATTATGAGCTCCTAGCAATACTCAAAACACGCCACTCATATTTGTGACATGGTTACAATATAAATTCATTCCTTTCCATTTGCTCCAAAATAGGATGCAAGTACAAAGCCTAAGAGGGGCTCAGAGTCCTGGATTTGTTATGGGTTATGACCTGTACTCAGGAAATGAGCTGTAACAAGTACTTCCAAGCAGGTACTTACAATTGGTTGAATTTAAGCAAATGCTTACATTGTGTCATACTGAACCAAAACGAAGGGACTCAAGAAATATTAAAGCTATGTTATTAGAATTGAATATCTGAACTGTGATACTTCTCACCACTTACTTTCATTTTGAGGGAACTTGTCCTCTCTCACAGGCCCCTCCACTGAACACATAAGTCATTTTCCTCTGCTTTCGTATATCTTCTTGCAGTAGACAGAGATTCCACTGTGAATAAGAAATTAAAATTAATTTTATACTTCATTCAGTGTCAAATTCACTATCTGACACAAAATCCTTTCAAGCTTAATGATGTCATAAGGGTTTCCAAAGTCAAATCACCAGAAATTTTTCAAAATGCTGCTGAAGCTGCTTTGCTAAAATTCAAAATTCAGTATGGAAAGGCCATATTTTCTTTATCTCTTACAAATACTTGCCAGAAATCACTTCCTTTGGAAATTTGGCTCAGCACCACTTGCTGTTCAAAACCTGCTGGTGGTATAATGCAATGCTGCTGCTGGTGAGTCCTTGACATTACTGGGTTATTTCCAAGGCCATTGTAGGTTCACTGCTGGAGATGCATCTTCTGGAGAGAGAAAGCAAGCAGGGAAGGAAAGAATTAAAATGGTATTGTGAAGTTTTTGCTCATCATTGTTTAAAGCTGATAGTCCCAGACAATGTAGCTTATCACAAAAAAAAAAAAACTGATAAAAGAGCTTAAATGCATTTTGCTAACAGTTTTTGCCCAGCTGAGATAACTTTTTGCAGAAGATAAAAGTAATATTTAAAGTTTGCTGTCTCATATCCTCTTTCATGTACAGAACTTAAAAAACTGTTTGTCACTTCCACTCAATACAGTATGGCAGAAACAGAAAGTCTTTGTTAACAGTATAGTTATCTCCTGAATAATGCAAGGGATTCATGCAGAGGTATTCCTAGCTCTGACAGGGTGGATTATAGTATAATAACTCAAAAACACAGTCTCAGTGGCCATACTGACATTTTTTCCAGTTTAAGCATATAAGCAGAAGCTGCTCAATATAAGATGTGTTATAGGTCAAGTCTAATCAGCCAGCAGAAATCTTTGATTCTTCATCAATTTTTATAGCCAGCAGGGGCTAATGCCTGTTTTATTTGCCAAAACCTTTTTTCCAAATCAGAGCAAAATGCTTTTTTATTATTCAGACTGACTTGCAAGCTATTGTTAAATGTGCAATAGATGATCTTACAAAACCCTGCACTAGCACAACGAGCATACCATTATAGTGATCTGAGAATAGAAGGTATTTTAAAACACAAGAGAGGGGTTTTTTTCCCCTTTGTTAAGCCTTGCCAGGAAACAACGGCTGCATTGGAATATCAGACATCAGTGAATTAGCTCAGCTGGCTAGCATGGTGAAGTTTTGAACAAAGGGAGCTGTGGCTATGAAAGTATCATGGCTCTAGCAGAACATCAAGTGAGCTCTTTCTTACATGGATTTTATTTCTCTCTGCAGGAAGCAAACCAAGCAGATCCACGAACAGCTGAAAGAAACTCAGAATAGGAAAACCTACAGCCTAAATGCTTCCAGCATGTTGGCAAAGTCAGAGTGTATGGCACAAAGCCAAGTCCAGCTGCAAAATGTAAGTAATCCTGCCAGCTACAGCACTTAATAGCCTGGCTGAGTTCCTGCTGCTGATGGCAGCACATCGTCATGCTGCTATTAACATCTGAGCAATGGGAACCACAATTCTCGCCCCTTTCATAAAATGTTTTCTATCAGGCCTCTTAATGGAAAGCAGCAATTTTTCTTCTAAAGTTATTTCAATGGATCCTGGTACATTTGGTTCATGTGGCAGACTTTGCTGAGCCCCCCAGGTCTGCATTCAGCAGTGGAAATTACTGTTATATTTTCCTGCAATACCCATACTTGTCTGTATGTGTAGTGAGGGTCCTTGAACTTAAGTGATGTCACACCTTCCAGTAATTTATGAACCTGCAGGAAAAAACACAGAGATTTGTCACAGTTAATTCAGAGTGAATTCAAAATCTAGAACTAAATTTACACATGTAAACAAATGCCCAAGGGAAGACCGTGCAGATGGTCTCATTTTTCTGGGTCTTTATTTAAAGGTACTGTGGTTTACAGAAAGAAATTAGTCTGTTCAAACTAAATTTGAAATATATTTAATCATTTTCTGAATGTAATTATATGTAAGTCATTACAGTCTCACAATCATGAAATATGTAACGCATATTTGAAATAAGGAACTTGAAGACAACCAATTTATTTAGCCCTGGTATTTTTTAGGAAGATATTTTCCAGTATATGTCATTCTCTTTCCCCTGCTCACACACAGTCAGTGCTGTCTTACTTTGAACAAAGCCTTTGGAAGAAGGATCCTGGTAAGCAATATAATAGGAAAATATAAAAGATCTATAAAACCTTTCTAAATTATTAACTCCTTTTTTTAAAAAAAAAAGTATCTTAGTGTTGCTTAAAGGAATGGCTACCTTATTTGCCAGAATCCATCAAAATAGTGGGAATTTAGCAAAAGTGAGCACTCATGCCCGCTCAACCAAAGACTTCTAAGCTCCTAGTTCACATCCAATTAATTTAAAGATAAATGTAAGCCCTTTTAACCAATTTAGAGTAGGCAAAGCCTCTCTGCTAAGACACAGAGTCTGTGAGAGCATTGTTTGTATTCACTAAAAGTTCTGTATCCACCACTGTGGTGCCCCTATGCTCATGATATGCTTTGTAATTCAGGAAAAATATACTCTTTCAAGAAGGAAGATAGCTCCACTAAATTGACATAATCACAATTTGGGGAACCTTGTGCAATTTTTTCTCTCACTTTCAGTTCATTCAGCCTTATATTATTTCTAGCCCCTAAAAAAGAGCTGTTGGGAGTGTTGTTGGTTGTAATGATGGCAGCAAAAGGTAAAGTTCATGATCCTTTTGTTCTATCCTATGAAATAAGCCTTGGTTAACACTAAGAATATGCTCTTTGGCATTTTCTCACTGTAATTCAGTGCAGTATTTTGTCATTTTCTTTTGCCATAGCCATAATGGCTCAAATAGCAGTTCATACATTCTGGACACAGAGATTGAACACCATCGTTATAATTACTGTTTTAATCCAAATTTGATTTTCAGTTTTTATTTCTGTTCAGCCTGACATTATGAGTGCTGGTAATTAACACACCATTTTCTTGTCCTTGTGGCTGTTTGCAGGCAACTGTTTTCTCCTTGCCATTAATGCATTCTCCCTTTGGGAAGATAGGAAGGAAGAAAAACAGAATGACCTTGTGCAGGATGCAGTGTAACAGTGTAATAACAGTTTCTATTGTTAGGAAGATTTTAGTGTAGGAATGCATGCGGGCAGCTCATGAAATATTTACAAAACTTGCCAGATTGGAGGGGGAAAAGGGCAGAGGTTTGGTGAGGCAGCAGAGAAGGGACTTTGGAAAGGTGTTCAGTAGGAATGGCTGAGTGACTCCCCCTCAGAGACCAGAGATCTGCCTCGGGCGTATCTGCTGGGTGGAAAGGGCAGCAGGCAGCCTGGCTGGAATTCCCATCTGCAGCTGCCACTGCCTGGGCCTGGGGAGAAATCCTAGCTCTATTCATTGCCAGGAGCTAATAAATAAACTTAAATAAATTAGGGCAGTTCCTGTCTGGAGGCTGCTCCTCCAGTCTGGCATTTTGGTTTAGGTAATCCTGGAAGTTGTTTCTTTCCTCACTCCACATGGCCCCCCTACAAGCAAGAGAGTTTTCCCAT
>NW_005054300.1:17803952-17818678 GCF_000277835.1 Geospiza fortis
CTTCGAATAGACCTGGTGATGCTTTCAGGCTTTTCACACAGCTCTTTCTTCTGCAGAGGAGAATGCTTTTGTGGAGACCTGAGAAAAGCTGCATAGGATTCCTTATTCTTGATGACTATTCTGAAAGAACCATCACCTTTTGACTGAGAGGTTGCTATATTTAGTAGAAGGCCCATCTATCTCTCCAAATGTGTTGCTTTAGGAGGAGCTTTTACTTATTTCCCAAGGCCCAGGGTATAGCAGACAAGGTTTCAAGTGGTTTCTGGCTGTAGAGAGCTTGACCAATCTCAGTGAAGTAATTTTTCCTCCTATACTCAAGTGTATTACATCTCCTCCACTCCCTGCCTCTGCTCAGTTGTGATTCTGAAAAGTGAAATAAAGGGGTGGGTTTTGTGAGGACAGCTGTGTTCTCTCTGGAGTCCTGCTGCTCATCACTGGTAATTGTGCTCACCTGTCTCATCCTCAGTAGCAATTTCGGTATTTTCTTAGAGGTACAAATTAGATGAAAAATACTGTGTGCAGTAAGAAGGATTCATAAATATCTGTTCGAACACAGCTCCTAGGATTTCCTGAATCTCCTCCAAGTCCACTGCTTTTCCAAAACATTCTGGCAGCAACACACTTAAATTCTGGCTGGGTGGTTCTTGCTAGGCTTTCTAGCCTCTTGGATTTAAAGACTAATGCACTGGTAATCTTTCTATAATTCTTCAGCAAGGAAAAGATGTGCCAGTTTTTTATCCAGGATCCTTTAGGTACACAGGAGATTGAGATTAATTTCACCTAATACATAAAACCTAGGGCTTCCCAAGTATTATGTACCCCGTCCCAAAGAGATCATCCTCCTTTCAAGAGATATTTAAAGGGCTGCAGCAAACAGTTAGGTCTCCACATAATCCAAAGGAAGGAAATTGTCATTCTCCCCATCTAGAAAGACAAGTGCTTGGTGCACCCTCACACAGCATGCAGGTGGCAGGAGGAGCTGGGGTGGCTCCTGATTCCTGCAGGAGCCACATATAGTCAAGGGTTTCTTTTTAAATTCTCACAACTTGGTAAATATATCATGGAAAAAAAATTTAAAAGATCAGCTGAAACCTTGACATTCCTTTAGTGATTCTGAGAATTGTCATGGCTTTTTAAAGTGGTCTTTTTCATCCTTGTGGTTTTTAATACCTTCTCCCATGGTACCAAGGGGGGATCTATTAATTTCCCATCACTGTCCCTCTGAGGTGGTTAGTATGCTTTTCATGCTGTTCTGTGTGGTTTCAATTTTCACTACACTTGTTTCTAGTAGATTCCAACCACTAGCTCCAGGTTTCTGAAATTCTTATAATGAGGGACCAAAAAATGTTCCTTTTGCATCTTATTGCCTTTTGTTCATAGTAGTAGGAAATAAAATCTTTTCATTCACTGTGATAGAAATGCAGTTCATATCTATCAAGCAAGAGATAGATAGTTTAAATCTTTTAAAGGATTACTCTGTGGGTTTACATGAATTGCCATTTGATTTATCAGCTGAGATCAAGAGCAAATTTCCCATTTCTGTATTACATGGCTACTTAGGAAGAGCTTCCAGAATAGACAAACCTGAATTTACTGTCCTCTGTCAACAAAACATACAGAGCATAGGGAACAGTAAGGATGTTAAATGTACCACCTGATGAGCTTCTGTGCAAGCTCAGCCCCCTCAGAAAAATCTCTGGCTCTTTTCCTCCTTGAGGCAACCTCTCTGAATGTCATTTCAATGTCATGACCCCTCTGCTTCTCAGTTCTTTCTGAAATGGGATCCCCACATCACCTCTCTTCCAGTGCCACATGGATTTCTGGACCTTTCACTATTATGGGGGAATCACTGAGGGGGGAGCTGAGTAAAGCCCAGGGAGGGATGAGTGTTTGCTTTGCATAACACCAGGACAGCAGTGTCAAGCTGCTCTGGAGCATTCCAGTGGCATTTGTTATCCCTGAGCCCTGCATTTCAGAGCAGGGAATTCAAGGCATAGAGCAGAGGAGTTATGTTCCCACAGCAGTGCAGCAGGTCAGTGACAAAGGCTGATTCCTTGTCTGCTGGCTCAGGCGCCTTCACAGATTCACTTGGCATTAACTAGCAGGGGGTGGAATTTTTATTGTCAGAGAGTTGAGTAATTGCATATAATAGATTATCTTCTCCATGAAACAATGAAAAATGGAAAATTTGCAATTTTTTTAAAGCAATCATTATTCTTTAATTTATTTAGCCATATGCCTCAGTGTTTTTCAGTAATTGCTCAAACAAGAACAGATAATTAACCAAAAGGCAAAAAAAACATTAAAAAACCCAGATACAGATAAGCTTTCAGTGATGCTTTCAACCTACTGGAACTGGCCTTTGAAAGGGTTTCACAGCTTATTCTCCCTCATGGCTGAGCATTCAGCAGCTCACAGTAGTCAGAGACTTCCATGGAGCTCAGCCCAGGTGAGAACTGAGCTGCAAGAGCAGCAGGATGAGCCCTGCTGGGATGTGGCTGGGGAATGATCCCATATTGTCCTCCTGGGGCACCAACTGATGCTCCTCACAGAAGTATGAAGGTGTTTTTCTCCAGAGGTGATTTTAGAGAATGGGTGTGGCACTTGGAATTAAGCTAAAGGAGAATAAACCCAACTGTGTTTAAATAAATTAAAATGTATTCATAACGTGGTGCATCCAGATCTGTTCAATTACTTTGTTAGAATGCCCTGTATATTCACACCCTCAATTGAAACTCTAATTAACATTTTCATTGTAATGAATGTTATGACTGTGTATTAAGTGGTGTATCTGAGAAGGGAAAAAATGTTCAGTTAGGGGGAAAAATACCTTTTGTAGGCTGTGCCTGGGTGGTGCCGGGTGCTGGACCTTCTTTAAAGTTTGCTGATCAGTATCAGAGCAGCTTCTGGTGTGCTGGTGTTCCTCAGCTGTGGTGAGGAAAGTCTCTGTGTACCACTGCTCCAGCCCACATCCACCTGAAACAAGGATGTAGCAAAAGGCACAGCTTATCTCTGCTCTTCATGATTTACTTCTTACTCTTGGTCTTATGGGCCATTCAGGCCTTCAGTTTTGTACCACGAACAAACTCAAAATAAGGACAGAAATAGCTTCTTGGCACTAGCAAGCCATTCTTTACATAGCTCAAATTGATTTATTCAGGTCAGAAATCAAAGCCAGTTTCATTTCTGCAGCTGGCAGGAGAACTATTAAAGTTTAAAACCTTCACTGAGGCGAGTACCTTAAAAATCATATTTCTGTCTGAATATTTTATCTACAACATTTACAAGTGACATCTAAGATCATGGTAACTGAAAGTAATGGCAGTGGAATATGTTTCTTCTTATTATTTCAGTTGTGTTTACTTCATGCATGCAGCACCATTTTTGCATATTGCCACTCACAGCTTTGCCTTCAGAAGCAGAAAAACAATGATTTTGTGTTTAACATGGATATTTCATTCAACAGAAAGAAGGAGAAGAGCAGTGGAGAAAAATTTGAAGAGCTGTTATTTTATCTATGGAAATTGGTCATAAGAAGTGTGACTGGCTGGACTAAAAGTACATGTAACCTATTTTTAAAAGAGAATATTCCTGTATGACTTTCCTTTTTGATCTTGCTGAAGTCTACAGAAATGTAGATAAGAATAAGTGAGAGTCAGAAAATGACAATCTGTTGTTATAATGAGTTACTGGTCTTTTGTTAGACAAAACTAATAATTATGAAGAACTGTCTTTTGAAAGAATGCTTACTATCCTCTCCATGAATTTTTATGCTATTGTATCATAACATTTTTCACCACTGTAATTTTTTTCTAATATTTTAATTTGCATTTTCTTTCTAAAACATGTCATCATGTAACCGCTGCCACGATACAAATCTATTTTAAAGATAGCATGGACATCTAGGTGTCTAGTAGTAAAAATAAAAAGCAAAAGGAAAACAGGCCTATTCGTTTTAGTGCAGGTCCTTGTAATGCAAAGTAAAAGGTAAGTCTGGAAAGAACTTTATTTTTCACACCTGAGTGGAAATGTGACTTAACCTCTCATATATCTGAGATATTGCCCAGTGACCACCAACAACATGGAATCTTCTTTGTAAGCCAAAGTGCAGCTTTTTAGTGCAGCTTTTTCTATACTTCAACTTTATGACTCCATAGTGGTTGAGAGACTTTTTTTTTTTCTGAAATTGCAGTTGAATCACAAAGCAAAAAGAACAAACCTGTTCTTCATGTCTAGTGTCTGCTTTGCAGACCTTTGTGTCTCACTCTGTGCCCAGAGACTGCCCTACACCCACACCTGCCACAAGAAGAATTATGTTTACACTGTTCTTACTAGCACAGATACTCCCAGGTCAAAAGTTTCAGACTGGTTCAGAGAGATATCTGGCTCTGTGGATAGGATTCAAATATTTTTCTTACTGATCTGATGACACAAGTGCTGTTTCAGTCTGGTTTTCATAGTTGTACATGCCAATGATGAATGCAGTGTTTGACTGAAATCACCAAAGGACCCAAGAAGTTGCTGGCTGTCCTCTGAGATGTGTTTTGTGATCTGTCTCTGCATGGACAGCCACAAAAACAGACTTCTAGTCAAAGGGATCGTTGTTCCCATCATTGTGGGCAGATCAGTCTGTAATTTTGCTGCTAAGGCTGATATCAGTGTTTTGATGTGCAGGACGTAATGGGGGTAATGGTTACTAGCCCTTTCTGCTGTGTAAACAATGCTGAATGAATGTGTTACTTGCAATGCCTAATTTTGATTTAAAAATGCACTAGAGCACTTCTTATCCCTCTCTGATATGAATTCAGAGTGAATAGCATCAACAATGTACTTTGTCTTGTGAGTATTAATTAATTTTATTCTCTCTGCTGCAGTATTCAAAGCCTGATAGGCACCCGGGGCCCATTCTGCACAAAGTTATGGAGTCTAGTTTTTCAGGCACCCAGTCTTTCCCAGAGGCCTTGTCTCCTGACAGAGGAACCGAGCCCATCAAGCACCACAGGTGAGCAAGCATCTGTCTGTGAGAGCTGCCTGGGAGGCTGCAGAGCTGCTGATCCGTGTGCAAGGTTGTGGTGTGCTGGCTCTGGGTGGGCTGCTGAGTGCCCAGCAGAGCCTCAGCCAGCTTATTAATCAGATGTCCAAGCATTTTCTTAGCTGCAGGCATAAAAGGTAATAGGGATGCTCACTGCCTTCCTCTGTGGGTCGTGCCAGTCCTGCAGGGTGCATTTACAGGCACCATCCGAGCTGCAGGCACAGCCCAGCCAGTGGAGCAGCTGGAGGAGAAGGAATCATTAAAAACAAGACTTTCCTTATCAGTGTTCATGAAGTTAATAACTCATTGCTGCAGGAAGACTCGGTTGCAAACTTCCAGCCCTTTTTAGAGTTTCCTTAAACAAAAGATATGTGAAATGAATAATGACTTATTTATGAAAACATGGTGGCCTTTGAAAACAAGGCTTAAAAAAGTTTGGATAGTGGTTTCCAAGAGAAAAATAGAGGAATGTCACCCATCACTGGATGACATTCAGATTAGAATTCTGCTTCTAACATTTTTTTTTGGATGAGAAAGATTGCAGGTGCTTCATTACAGGACTAGAAACCAAACTGGAGTCTGGTACAAGCAATAATGTTGGTGGAATGACAGTGGTAACATCTGGTCCAGTGCACAGAGAGAGAGAAAAAGGCTGAGGAAAATGAGTTTGGAATTTTTTCAGCTAGATAATCTGGAGTGGAAGACATGTTTATTAAAAGGATTTTCTTTTTTAATTACTCTAAAAAAAGTCTGGGATTGCATGAGGTTGTGATCTGGCTTCTGTAGTATTTGGTGCATTTTCAGTGCAGTCTCCCAGCCAGCTATGTGTTTTTTTCTCATTTGAATAATTGATCTGCTTAACCTACAAAGTGCTACATGTAAACCAGAAATGGATATTTGGGTTCTATCTACTTTTACCTTACTTAAGCCTTTAATTTGGCATGAAAAAAAATAATGCCAGTTGTCATGTCAGATCCATTTCTTGTGTCTTTTTCCTTATGACACAGAAATTTTCAAAACATGCTTAATAATTTTATTAAACATAGATGAACTATGGGGCTGTTTCCTAGAACGCTTTCTACAGAAGTTCTGGGAAGAATTTTATCACCATTTAGTCACAACATGAAGTTCAGAAAAAAACTCATTTCCCTACCTTTTACTACTGTGATTGCAATATCCAAGAGATGTCTTTGCCTCACAACTATTGTAAGTAGGATGACTAGTTAATTTATAAAGAATTGTTTTGCAGTTTTAAAGCTTCAAGTTTATTATACAAGGTCCTTGTTTTATAAAAAGTCAACAGACTTGAATGTTTAAGACTTGCAAGACTGTCTTTAATTTATGTACCATGTAAGAGCTTCCTAATTTATTTTCTAAATAGTGTTAAGTGTGGACAAATGGTCAAATGTGGTGAAATGAGGATTTTGTACTAAATAGCTCTTCATTTCATTCCAAACCTGACTGAACCTGGAAAAAGTGTATCAGCTCTGCAGGTTCTCTCTTTTGTGCTGTTCTAAATTCTATTGTTGTTTTATTTTTGCTTGCTACAGAAATGCTTTACTCTACATCCAGACCTGTTTTCTCTGCTGGTGTTTTCAAGGACAGTAATGATGGGTGATCATTTCTTAAAATCAGGAGCTGGCTGTTTCCAGGTCCTTACACTAATAAATTTTGGGCTGGAAGCAAGACTGTCAGAGTAGGGAATCATTTGGAGCTGTTGAAATGTGACTGACAGAGACTGGCTAATTATTTCACTCAGATTATGGATAATAGCAACTTTCTGTCTCAACAAACCTCAGCTACACAAAAAAGAATTAATGCAGAGATTAGGTTGAAAACTGAAATTTAATCCCAAAAAATATTTAGCCTGTGTTATTATTAATCTCCTAAAATATTTTGCCTGTGTTGTGCACTGCTGTTACCATAGAAGAGTGTTACATCTTCTGCTTGCATATGTAAAATAACTCTTAGAACTGTCAGAATTCAAAATTAACAAATGTGTTTAATCAGTAAACTTCCTGCAATGTATACAATGTGCTCAAAAATTTGTCTTGGATGATCTGTTGATCTTGGTAAGGAGGAAACCCATACTGCATTATTTTCTGATAGATAGAAATAAATTAGAGTTTTGTTACTTGTGGGTTGAGTTGTGATCCCTTTGAATAGCAGTTTCCTTGGTAATTAGTCATCCTGACTTTCATTCATGGATGCAGTCATCCTTCATTTTAGAGGGATTCATTTCGGAGAATGCCATGATGAAAGCCAAATACAGAGGCTTTCAGCCTGGAGCAGTTGTATTGTCTTACAAAAATGCCAAAATAGGATAAACTTACCCTAAAAATAATAATAATTTGTGTTTTCATTTGTAATGAACTTCTCACACCACAAAAAAACATGGAAACAATTTTTTTTTTATTTGCTAAGCGTTTTACTCTTTATGCTGCTAATATAAGTGATTCAGTTTACAGTAGAGGAAAGAGTAAATTAAAGTTATTCTATAAATAAGGCTATTGAATTTCAAAGAGCAGGTATAGATAAACTAAAGCAACTAGGAATGTAAAGGCAGAGGAAACCTGAAAGGAGGAAGGTGTAAGGAATCTGCTATTTTCCCAAAGAAAAAGCAAAACACATGGTGGGACAGAGATAATAATTGAAGCAGTTAGGGAAATCCTGAATGAATAGATTTCATTTTTTATTGCAAAGTATGAGTATTTGAGGACAAAGGTTGAATATGAACAGAATCAAATGTATGAAAATAGACATTCCTACAGTCAAAGTGGAGGTAAAATGTGGAAATCAAAGCTCTCAAGATGGTTTGGTTAATCTTGATCAGAAAAAAAAATTTAGAAGAACAAAATTTCATGTCTGGAAGCAAAATCTATAAAAATGGGAATGGTGACCTGAGATGATGGATTAGAAAGTGTCAAATATTTAGGAAGATGAAGAATTTATCAAAGTAGGAACCAATTATACTGAATTTGAATAGTCAAGATTTTAGGATAAATGTGGGGGAAGAAGATTCTTGCAGTAGATATAAAACAGGCAAAAAATGGTTTACTGTCTAACCAACAGCAGGTACTGCAACATATGCACTGATGATTGGCTTTGTATTTGGTGGGTGTGAGTTAGATCTCTACACAAGCTCAGTCACTGCTGTCATGTGTCTAATGCCTTTAAGGGGAGAAAGCAGGGAGAGGCAGAAAACTCTGATGTGCATGCACAGAGGTGCTTAAAAGGCAGATATTAAGGACTTGTGTTGAGAAGGTAGGACATGCACCAGCGCAGCACTCAAAGAATTAGTCAACACTGGGGACAGACTTTCTTCGTGCCAAGGTCACTGAACAAAGCTGGAACACAGCATAGTGTGAGAATGCACCACTGTCATCTCACCTGGCTAAAATGGCCTCCCAATTGCCATGGACTCACACTGCATTCCCAAGCCAAGATGAGGAATGATTCATGTTCTGTGGAAAGTGTTACAAGTCTGTCTTATGTCAGCCTTCAGGAGACTGGAAAGGGTGTATGGCTGCTGCTTGTGAATACATGAGAGCAAGCACAACGAGCAGTAAAAGACCTATTTAAAAGGAAGGAGTGTGGTGGCACATGTACCTGCTGAATATTCATCAGAATTAATTTTAAACTGAAAAGAAGTCTCAGAGTTTGCAATATAGAACAACTTTCTGTAACAGTAGCTAGGATATCATCATCAATTTAGGATGGAGGTTGATCAGTGCACTATAGGAAGTGTATGATGAGGTTATGGCAGATGATTAAACTCAGTGCATCTGATGTACCTCGAATGCTCTGTTCCCTTTTCCTGTTGTTCTATCACCAGGATGGTGACCAGATGACACAGGTGGCATTGAAGGATTGCCATAGAGTTCCCAGGTCCCTGAGTAGCCTCAAACAGACTATTCCCAAATACAAGAATGTTATGAAGGGATCAATAATGCTCACAGAAACCAAGAGGAGATTTGTAGCTGTAGACTGTATTTATTAATACTGAAATCAGCTGAAAGTCTCAGTAGCTGATCCATACAAATGTTAGCAGTAGATTGTCTAACAGCCTAAAAAGGTGGCTCTGAGGGAATATCAGAGGACACTCCCTGGCGGCTGGTTCAGTCATTGGAGGATGTATTTACTGGGTGGTTTGTAGTTAATTCAGAAGCAGTATAGAAGGATTGCAGAGTTACTGCAAAAACACTGCTGGCTTCTCTTCATGAACACAGGTAACTGCACTTGGGAGTTGTGTATGTGCCCCAAGAAGAGAATACTCCACCTGTAGGATCAGACTTTGTTTTCACTCAGTTGCTGAACCCAAAGAAAATTCTCACACGAAACAACTGGCAAGAATGAATCCCAGGTTCTTCATTAACCTTAGGATGGTTGAACTGCTTTTTTCAAAACATTAATTCATCAGAACTGCATTTCTCCCTAGTTTATGCATCACTTGTGAACCAGTTCATGCATATTCTGATTTTTTTATTCTGGAGTAATTGATTGATAGATTTTAAGGACATATCTGTTACACCTTTATGTATTGGTCTATTTTATTGAATGGCTCACTTATGTGGGCTGGTTTCTTTTACCCAGTTAGACTGGAGTGCAGGGAAGAAGAAACCACAATGTTGGCTAAAGGAAAATAAATTCCCCGAAGAAATCCTAAAACAATTGTTTGCCTGAGAGGGAGGAATTTTTCACATGAGTGATAGAGAAGTCTGAGAGGGACATTACATTTACATTGCTGATATTCATATCAGTTTTGTGTAAAAGGAAAAGCTTTGTGCTGGAGATCCTTTTCCATAGAACTTTAAACAGAAATTCTTAGGGGTTTTTTGGTGCCTGGAGAAACAACTGTTATCCTGCAGCTTGCAGCTGCACTGTCTGTAAGTATTTCCTGATCTTTAATGAATTTTTCAAAATATTTTTGTTCATTCTTCCTTCAGTTTTATTTTGTTTTTTGTTGTTTTGTTTGGTTTGGTTTTTTTTTTTTCCTGGCAGAAATGTTGAAAGCATAAGAACCTCATATTAGCAACAAATTACACTATGTCAGGACTGGAAGTTCTGTGGTTGCAGGATCCCTTTGGTCTCAACATTTCTGCAGTTTATACCCATTACCTTAAGTTTAGCTGTATGTGTTGAAATTATCTCTATTACAAATAGAGCTTTTGTGAATTTCCATATGGAGATCATGTACTCTCATCCAACAATGAAGATGCTCAAAGGCATCAAACCAACCACAAATTAAACAATAAAAGTTTCTAACTTTAAAGATTTGTAATCAATCTGAAGTTTATTTTTTACTTTTGGATTCCATTGATGACTACGCTCAAGTCAATAAAAACCCCAAAAATTCATTATCCAGCACAAATTGTTAATTCACCTGCATCTTTTGAGATCCCCTGCTGTATTAATCTCAGGCTCTCCTGAGCAGAAATTGTCAATTATTTTGTGATGGGGTAGTGTTATTTTACAGAGTAGGAACTGTAGCTTGCAACTCAAACTCAGTCTTCAGAACTGAGAGGCCAGTATTTCAGGTTTTTAAAAAGGTTTTTTCACAGCCTCCTTAGTAGCAAAGGAAAAATCTTTTTAAACAAGCATGAAAAATCCTGGAGGGAATGTTATTGCTATGGGTTGTTGGTCTTTTCAATAGAAAGCACTAGGAAAGTAAAGGTGTGGAAGAAAACAGAGGTTAGACTACAATGGTACACTGCTAGCCTGAGCAGTAGGATAGAGAGTGTTGAATTTATTTCTTCTTTTAATTTTGGGCAGAAAATGTTGATTTTAATGGAAATGTACACTCAAAGAGAATTTGTCCAAGGTGCTTGTTCCAAGAAAGTATTGCTCTGGGAGTAGATGTGGCCCTAACTGTAATTAAAGTTCCCACTAGGTAAAAAAATTTAGATTACTTTTAAGTCACATTATAATAGGAAAAAAGAAGCAAACTTATCAAAAGTCTTTTGCATTGCTGAGTTCTGTCACAAGTTGGAATTATTCACACAGCCAAAAATAATGACTCGTAAAAGGCATCTACAAAACCTATGTTAAGTTATCATTAAAGATGTAAGAGAATATGAGGTAACACATGCATTTCTGAGACCCAGAAGATGCCAAGAGAAATAGAGTAGCTGAAAAATGAATATTTAGTCACGCCATGCAGTACTGAGACCTGTTGGCAGTAAAAATGGGTTATGCCTTCCCTTAGTTCTGCGTTCCCATATTTTTGCATTAGCAAATGTATGGTTTACATAGAAAATCTGTGGGTTCTAGATACTTTTTCATTCCTGTGTGAAATGAAAAAAAAAAAATCCAATATCCTTCCAAAACACCAGACATTTACAAAACCAATTTTCTAAAATAAGTAGAAAACTATGACTTGTTTTTATCAAGTTCAAGTTTCTATTATATCATATAAAGAAACAGCGTGGTATCAATGTATATAAACAACAAAGCAATCGGTATATAAAACAGGAATAAAATAATACAGAAATACTGTTCAAGGTGGAGAAAACTTGTCTTAGCTTCTTCAATCTGCAGTTCATCTGCTTTGCTTATATTCTTCACTTACACTTTTTCTCAATTTAATGGCTTTGTATCAGGAAGCAGCACCTCACAGGATGATAGATAATATATTGGGCTTTCAGTTTAGGATCTCATTTTGAATTCAGCTGTGGGTATGAGAGAGCTGTATTGTTTGTTTATGCTGTCTGAGGATTCAACTCTCTATAGCAGGATCATGATATGCAGCATGGAAAGGAGAAGCATCCTTCATCAAGTGCAAGAAAACATTGCATATAGCGGGCAATTATTTTCATTCCTAGAAAAGAGTTGATGTATTAAATAATGGCATAAACAGCAGCTAATGGTGGATTGTACTATTATATTTCCATAGAGAATTTCTACTGACATCATAGACTGCCACAGCAAAGTTTATAAGAACAGTAATCCATGCATTATTAATCCTGAACCTTTACTTTGCAGAATTTTATGCTTTTGGTGTGATAATTTTTACTGTACTCTTGGTGTTGTTCCTAGAAGTCTCTCTTCATGCTGCAGCCCAGGACAGAGAAGTGGGATGCTCCACAGAAATGCCTTTCGGAGGACTCCTCCCTTGCCTCGGGGTAGGTTCAATGGGATTGCAGGACCAGCATATCAGCAGCTCCAGGAGTCCAGGATCACCGACCAGGACACCATACCTTGTCACGGGTGAGTAAAGCCGTGCCTGAAGTGAGCCACGTAGGGGCTTTGAAAAGAAAATAATGCACATTGCAGAGTTGGTTTTCTGTAGATAGCTTCATACAGATTTGTCTTTGAAAATGCACAGAGAATACTCTGGTTTTCCTTTCCTTTTTAAATTCAGCTTATTAGAGCACTGAGCTGAGCTGTACATAAGGTCTGGGTTTCAGAAGTGCTCCTGAGAACCTGCAGCTGCCTTTGAAGTCTTTTGCAATTGCTGAGATACTTTGCATAATATTTACATATCCCTATAGATTTCCAAAGACTTTCCAGAATATTACAAGCATATTTTATATGAAAACAGGAGTGATATCTGGAATGGAATAAAAACCCCACCCAGTCTCACCTTTAAGTCACAGTGAAACTCTTCACTCTGACTTACAGGTGGAACTGGTGGGGTGGGTGTCTGGTGACTTCTTTTAAACAAGTTTGATTCACACTTGTGTCATTGTTATTGTTTGCTTGTGAGGAAAAAATTATTTATTGCCTCTTGCAGTAAATATATTATTGCTCATTTGTGTGATATGTGCATATAATTCCTGGTGAAAATTTCCTACTGCAATTGCCACCCTTACAGAAAGGAGCAGGCAGGCAGCCTTCCCTCTCCAGTGGCAGCATCATGTGGTGCAGGCTCAGGGAGGTACCACAGCCTCCTCCCAGGCTGAGGAGTGAGGTAAAAGCTGTGGGTAATTGCATTTACTCTTGTCTAGGAAATCAGTGTGTGACCTTACAAGTATCAGCTTGTACTGGCCTGTATTTTGAATTTGCAGTTCTGCAAAATTTGATATTGGGACCAGATTGTGACCCCTTCTGGCCTCAATCCACTTAAGCACTTCATCTATATTTTGTGCACTAAGGATGTTTACCCTCTAAATATCTGCTGGTTTCACAGTGTTGGTGTTCTCATCAGATTTCCAGCCCAAACAAAAAGTTCCCTTGTCCCTTGCAGAAGTTACGCTACTTCTTTTCTTCTCCTTTTCCACCTCCATCTTTCCTGTCGGGATGCACAAATCAAAGTGGTTTGTCTCCCTGATTCTGTGAGCATTCTGAACTCCATCCACCTGCAGCCTGGCTGAAGTGTAGTCAGGCCTGCAGAAGATGGGGGTCTGTGTGTTCAGTGTAGGGCTGCCCCAGAGCCTGGCAGAGCCCCTGCAATGATCCCCATCCATCTCCACGGACCTTGTTGTCAGGCTTGTACACTTCACACCTTTGGCCACAGGGCTCACAGCAAAGCTGCTGGGACTATGCTAAGTAAAATCCATTTCATATTTAAAGTCTCAGTCCCTTCTGTCTCTCTTTGATATCTATTCTTAAAGGGGGCAGTAAAATTATTGTGCTTCTATCACTTTCATTGTTTAATTTAGACTCTTACACACTCTATAACATAATTACTGTTAAATATTTATAAATGTTTGCTTTCATTGCTTGGTTTTAGGAAGAGGGTGGAGAGAGAGCTGCACTTTGAAACACATGCACGTGAATTAATTTATTCAGACAAAATAATTTTTCAGATAAAAACACAGATATATTTCTTTGGAGGAACTGTGGTTCTGGGAAAGTTAATTATAGGAGAATGTAATTAAGGTTCTGCAATTATAGTTCTAAGTCTCAGTCTATTGAAAACAGCAGCAGTCTGGTGTCACACACAGAAGCATGGATCAGTTTGTAATTAACTAAAAGCCAAGTCTCACATGGTTTAGATTTAATATCCCTTCGAGTTTAATACCTCACCTGTTGCACACAGTGTATGCACTTCAATTCAACCTCAGTTCTCCTTTGAAAGCCCTGTGAGCAGAGGCAGAAACATGTAATTCTGGCATAAAATTGGTATGTCTATCTGTATTTCAAAAAATATTATGGAAATACACCAGGCATTTCGTTACATGTCACTGCTGCTGCCAGTTAGTTTTCAAAATACCAAGAATCTCTATTGTGGAACTGGCAAATGTTACTGTTTTCTCACCAAACCCATTTTAATTCAGTCTTTTCTTGTTTTTGCTTATATATCATCCATATAATACCTACATTGCATGTGAAATTCATTAAAAACATTCACTCCCTTTGTTTTCAGGGTGCAGCCCAGAATATATTTAGGGCCTGAATTACCAAAAAAGGGACTAATGCAACTGATGCGATCTCTCCAGCTATAGTCGTTTGAACAATTATATATAAGCAAAGGAAACAAGAATGGGCACAACCCAAAGGTCTGCACTGTTTTGTTTTCATTTGTTTTTTTTTAATTGTCCTCCCTCAGGAATAATACCCCGATCAGTATTTCATTCATCCTGAGAGCTGGTGTAAAAAGCCCCTCCATGAATGGCTGCAGGTGTGTCTGAGCATAGTGCCAATGTCATTAATCAAGTCTCAGATGTGAAACAGCTGCAGAGCACAGACAGGAAGTTCTACCACACATCCCAGAAAGCTGCTTGCTCTATTTTTCCCCTGGGTGCCTCTGCCC
>NW_005054300.1:17818688-17839703 GCF_000277835.1 Geospiza fortis
ATCACAGAGCTCCCAGATGCACCTCGTGGCCATGCCAGGAGAGTCCAGGTATGGGCTGTGCCAGCTCCACGTGGGCAGGGGGTGTGTGCAGCACTTGCACAAACCCAGTGCCACCCCACACCAGTTAATTACAGCTCAGTGGCATCGTGCTGGAAATGAGCCTGCAGTTGTCTCCTGCTCCCTTCTGTCTGACACCTGGCCAGGAGCATGGGGCCAGAGGAAGCCTTTCCAGTTAATTTCTGTTTGTGCCAATACTGGAGCACAGCAGTTTCACACCATTCAGTTTCTCTTCCTTAACTCTTTCTCTGCTCATCCCAAAAAGCAGGAGGCACATATGAGTGGAAGGATATTCCTAGTGAGGTCCTGCAGGCTTAAGGAGCTTTTGGAACAATACCCTTCAAGTCAGAGCACCTGCTTCCACAGCAGATCTAAATGTTGCTCTCCTCATCCATGGATAAAACATATTAGATTCACCATTACCTTGCCTTATTAAATAGTGATAAGCTGATTATAAATAAATTATGTTCTGGTACTGAGGTGATGTCTGTGGTCCTTAGCAACCCTGACTGGTAATACAGTAACTCCTAGAGCACCACATTTCTAGAAGTACTAATTTCAGATGGGAAACATCCTTTTTTTTGTCATTGTTTATTTTATATTTATTATACTTTCCATTTCGGGTTTTTTTTAAGTATTTCTTGTAAACAAGAGAGTTTGGCTTTGAAACAAAATGGAAATGTTGATACAAATTCACTAAGTTGCCTCACAATCGATAAAATCATGTTATAATGTGTATTAGTGGAGGATAAAGGATTTGGTTTTTAAACAGTATTACAGTATCAAGAGAACACAGACATTTGCTCAAGTCCTATATATTATCTCTATTTCCAGTTGAAATCCAATAAAACAAATCAGGCCAGCATTACGAGTATGGGCTATTGAAAAAAGTAGTTATTCAGAGGTACACTGCACTTAGATGCTCTGCTTGTTTGAAGGGGAGTACAGACAATCATTCCTATGTAAATAAAGACTACACAGCCATTAGTGTTTAATGTTCTTTTTACCTGCACTTTTTAAAAGTGTTTTCCTAAAGCAACCATTTGACATTGAGAGTTCTGACACAGAACAAAGTATCAATCCATTTCCCTGGTCAGAAATGTAGGAATAGAATTCCAAATTTATTTTCAAAGAAAATTAATAATACATTATATTATTTCTGAAATATAATACATATTATATTATATACATATAATACTTCTGAAATGTTTTAGAAAGAAATTTCCATTCTTCTCATATACTGGTGGGTGAAACGAGACTGAGAGAAAAGCGGTGCTTTGCCACTGGCAGATTTGAGAATCCAAACCAGTCTCCAGAGCCTGTTGTTTTCCCCAGGGCCCCACCACGGCCAAGTGCTCCTCTATTTCAGGAGAAAATGGTGTGTATCTCTTCAGCACAGTTCACTGAATCTCACACAGTGTCCCTGCTGCTGGTTGCTTTGACCACTTGATGTGCAACAAGAACTCTTTTTTTACTCTTTCCAGGTATTCATCCAGTGGTTTAAAAACTCCTCAGAATCCTTCAATAAATATGCAACTGCCTTCAAGAGAGACAACCCCATATTTTAATAACGTGGATCAGAAGGACTTGGTCAGCTATTCCTCTTCAAGGGCCAACTCCGTTCCCATTATCCCATCTGTGGGCTTGGACGAAGCCTGCATGCAAATGCAAAATGTTCCTGAAGTAACAGGCATCAAATGGTGCAAAAACTCCTATTCTGCTGAACTTGTCAACGTGAGTTCCCCAGTCAGTAATTGTCTAATAGCAGAACAACACGAGGTGAAAATCTTGCTGGAAACTGTGCAGGAGCAGATCCGGATGCTGACGGACGCGCGGCGGGCGGAGGACGCGGAGCTGGCGAGCGCGGAGGCGCGGGGCGGCGCGAGCGAGAACACGGCCTTCCTGCCCATGAGCCCCACGGCCAAGGCAGAGCGAGAGGCACACTTTGTCCTCAAAAGTGACACGCAGAGAGACTCGGTACTGACCAAGTGACTCCGTCTGGGGGCTGCGGGAGGGGAAACGAGAGGTCCGTGCGTTCGACGCTTTGCTAAACAGGAAGGGAGGAAGTTAAATACAAATTATTTATATGCATTAATTTAAGAGCATCTACTTAGAAGAAACCAAATAGTCAATCGCCCTCATATCATAGTGTTTTTTAACAAAATATTTTTTTAAGGGAAAAGTTCCAGGAGGGATGAAGCGTGCTTTTAGATGCTTTCTAGGCAGGATTACACAGTTCCAGTTCCAGAGGACTTTTCCGTGGTCCTGTTCGGCTGTCCAAAGGCTTAGGCTATGCATCTCCTTTTCAGTAAAGGCCAAGTACCGTCCTTAGATGCATTTCTGGTTTCAGGGCAGCGCTGCAGTGAGCTGCTGGGCAGGGATTCAGACCCTGGAGAACATGTCCTGTAAGCCCAACACAGATCCAGCCCCCTCTCCCCCTCTGCTCTTGATTCCAGGTTCACATCACGAGAACAGGCTCACAGACACCTGGTTCTGAGTTCTGGTACCTGCTGTGGAATGATGACAACATCCCTGAATTGAGCAGATGCTTAACTCTCAACCTTAATTCAATGTGTCAGTTGCCCCAAGAAAGTCAGTGGAATCATTTATGAGCTTTGGGATTGGCCAAGAGTGGGAGCAGGATTGAGGTCTATAGAGATTCAGTGAGTCCACAGCTGCTCCATCTTCTGAGCTTTGCCTATCAGAGCTGCCTTGGTGGAGAATGAGGAAGAACGCGAGAAAATGTATGTGTGTATTACAACAGGTTTGGTTTTGGTTTCTGGTATGGGTTTTTTTAAGTGGAAACATAAACTCTGTTGTTCATTAGCACCCCTCAACATTTCTAAACTTTTACACTTCAAAAGCATTTGTAAGCTCTCAAGGAGCACTTCTTGGTGTGTGTGTATTTTTTTTTAACTTATTTTTTATTATGGCTTGTTCAGAGAAGAGTCAGGGAGATCCACTATGATCAAAATCCAGCCAATAAGTGTCCACGCTGCCTAATTTGTTCCAGCATTCAGTTCTCCAGTCACTTTAATTAATTATGGCTTAGGCTTGTGAACTTTAAAGCTTCAACCCTGCAGATGGTTCAGTATGGGCAGGCCCACAGGCATGCAGAGATCTGACTCTGATGGAGCTTTCTAAGAGCAGATGGTTCCACCAAGTCGCTCCCTGCAGGGGATCAAGGCCTTAGAGACGATGCGTCATTCCCTGGTTGCTGCATCCTAATCACATTTTAAGTCCTTTGTGCATTAGCTTTCTTTTCAGTCCCTCTTCCCCCATAAATTGTAACAGAATGTGCCAATTTTGCAATTAATTGGATTCAGGGACACACCTTACTGGGTTTACTGTCTTAAAATATCTCGTTATTCTCGGGGTGGGGGGAAGTCCACTATAATAATCACTAAATAGCCTTCCCTGGTTAGTGCCAGGAGATTGATTTAAAAAAAAAGAGTATATACAGAATGCATTAAAATATTCCTTTGAAGCAAAATAATTGTTAGATTTATTAATGTGCCCCAGACTTTCTAGTTCACAAGTCTCAAGACTTCCCAAAATAGCACAATCAATCCTGCAGTGCTGTTGTATGTTGAGTCAGAATAAAGCAATATCTTAACCTCTGTCAAGTAAATTTGGAAAAGAAATGCTGAAGGTGTATGTCATTTTTTTTTGTTGATGCAGTAAAAAATATTATTTTTGGTAGTCTTCATTCAGCAAGTCTTATTTTGGGTTGCTTTTGTGGTTTTGGGGGTACTTTTAAAGATAAAGTTGATGAAATTGTCCTGTTTACAGAATTTTCTATGGCTGCAATCTTTGCTGTGTGTTTTCAACAGAAATGTATTTGAGGGCAAGCTATTGTTTTATGCCCCAGGATGGAGTGTGAGGTGTTCAGACTCCCTTCTGCAAAGACAGAGCTTTTGTTGTAGCAGTGAGGGAGGGTCCCTGTGGGGTTTGGGCTCACCCTGACATTTCCCTGCCATATGTGGTGGCTGGGCAGAATCTCACTGTGCATGAGCTGAGCTGGCTGTGGTGGGCATGGCCCCGAGCCCACACCAGATAAACCCTCTGAAAGGCAGGGTGCATTAGGTGGGGCTCAGCTTTGCACCCCTACAGTCATTGGACCTTTCTGTCCACACCACTTGCATCCCCCATCCAGGACATGAGCAAAGGGAGCTTGCCTTTGCCCATAAGCCCTGTGAACATACCTGAATTTTCCCATTATATGAAAACTGGGTGCTATATAAACCTCTGGTTCAACAATTTTCAAGTGGTGATCACAATTAATGAATAGTTCACCATTAATTTCTTTGAGATTATCTTTCTGCAATACAGTGCAGAATCCTGCCCAAACTGGTGCTTGAAAATTCAATCTTTTCAATTCAGATGCAAGATCTTCCCTCCCCCAAACTCTGCAAATTCACCTCTGGCAACATAATGGGAACACACAGCAAGATTTCAGCTGAAGAAAGAACCGTATCATAGGCCATGCCTTTAGGGAGAGAATGTGTTCATGCAGCGCCCCCAAAAGACCCAGAAAGGGGAGATGAGCAATGTATTTAAGCGAATGAAATGTTTTACTGAATGATAGCTGAAGATCTGAAATGGTGAGGATATCTTTGGTTGATGTTAGAGATACGATCTTGTACTCAGCAAAGGATGTGTGACTGTTATATGTTAACTGTTCTATTCAGTTCTCAGCATGTTTGAATAGAGAGACGTTAATATTAACCAATGACAGACTAGTGTATTATTTGTTCAGAGCATCGCTTCAGATCTTACTGAAACTGTCATTGTTTGCAGAGGAAAACAAAAAGGGTTGAAAACATCCAACTAGGTAGCCTTAATGTTGTTTCTAATGCAACTGTGGTTTTCTAATGCAACTGTTTTCCTCTGTGGACCTTTCTGTTTTACAGTGAATGGGGCAACATTTTCTCTGAGGTCTGACAATTGATTGTGCAAAGCATCCATTTGAAAGTCGTACTAAAACAGCCAATGTGGTAGGCCAAATTTTGCTTTGCTTCTGGTCCCACTGAACTGGTGGATTGGAAGGGATGCAAGTCATTGAGAAATGCAATTAATTCCTAAAGTACATCTGTTCCCAGCCTTGGAGACAGTCTGTAATCCCCCTGGAAGAGGCTCTGAACTCAGTCGTTTACGTGGATCATAATTAAAAATTTTATCTGACCTATGAAGTTCCAGGTGTAGTCTGGTGTGGAAATTTGCACACATAGCATTGCATTCAAACAAACTGGGAGAGCAGCTGACTAAATAAATTGAACTTTCTCTGAACTAAGCAGAGAGAAAGTCTGTGTCTCCAGCACAGCACCATGGAGAATTGTGAGAGGTATATATCCTGATCTTTTTTTAAAAAATTATTTCTGTTTAGAATTTCTTCAAAAACCATCCAAAATAACACTAAAAAAAATTAAAACCAGTAGAACAATCCCAGCATTTGAAATAGGAGATGTGGGTAAGTATGGGCACATTTGTAGTGTTTATAATTGAAAAAACTCTTCCGTACCCCAAGGCCCAAAGCTGGAATGTTGTCATTTCTTCAGGCACATGTTTAGATCAACAAATGGTTCTGTGGAACACGAGCCCTTCAGAATGCATTTGGTCCCTGGCCATGCTCTCAGCTGCTGTGGTCAGTGCAGCAATGGCAGCATCTGTTAACAGAGGATCACATCCCAAATCCGTGCTGCTTGATGCCCACAAAGCTTAGTAGTCTCCCCTGTGATGTCAGCACTGCTGCACAAAAGGATTTATTTTGCCTTTGAGCATCCCAGCAGAGCGTGAGCCCTCTCAGCTCCTTGGCTGGGTGATAGGGTTGGGTTGCCAGCTCAATCTGGCACAGGCTGAGTGTCCCTGGCCAGGCTCAGCAGCAGTGAACTTGGGATTGGTGTGGCTGATCCCAAAGCCACTCAGCAGCACCCTTCAAGTTTAAATTTTGAAACAAACAATGAGTTGATGGCATGTGCTTATGACCAAGCATGTGCTCAAATGCTTCCAAATTGAAATGGTAGCAATTAATTCACACCTACTTACTTCTCATGTAAGTAGGGAGAAAATCTGGATTCCTTTTCCCAATTTATCCCCAGGTTCCTGTAGTCCTCTTTTGGATGTTACTTGAACATTTCTTACTCTTATAAGAAATTCTGAAAATTAATACCAAAGAACTCTGAAAGACTCCTACCTGCAGTAAATAAATTTGAGGCTTGAAGGAGCAGACCTGGAATAAAAACTGTGTTTGAAAGTGGTATTAATATCAATTGCCTTTCAATAAAATGAAATTTCCCAGTAAACTCCTTACCCCTTAGGAAAACAATGAGCTTATAAAGGGATTTATTATCTTGCCATGAATTTAAAATATTTATCTTCAAGAAGATTGGGAAACAGCAAATATTTAGTATAGATTTTTCAGCTTTTTGAGATTTTTTTTGTTTTTATTTTATTTCAGCAGCCCAACAGGTCAATGAACCCATTATCTGTATTGTCTGACACATAATCATAAAGTCTCCTCTTTTGTGGTCCAAAAGCTGCAATGATAGATTTCCTTAAGGAGATCAAGATTTTATCTAATTTTATTTTTAAATTGTTCATAGAATAATACAGTTATTTATCTTGCTGAAAATATAAAGTGATGCAAACTTTTTTTGGTTTTGTACTGCATTATTGCTGAATTCACAGCCAGATTGTGCTTCCTCTGTTTTGAGGTCTACTTACAGGAAACAACTGGCACCCAGTTTTCTGGTTTAGACTTGATGTGGGAATTAGTAAAGGTAAGAAGGTTTTTAGAAAGTTGAGAAAGTCAGTTTTAGAAATAGAAAGTGAAAAGGGAAAAAAGCCAACACAACTTGGCACTTCCAAATAGTGGTATCAGGCAGGATTTCTGTATTTTCCGTAGGAAAGTTCAAACATGATATAGAGATCAAAAAGCTACAACAGCAGTAAAATTACTAATAAAGTAGGCCTGTGTTTGGTTTGGTGGGTCATTTTTTCATTTTTATTCCATGGTAGTCAGCGGGTTGTTCCTTGGGAATTGATAGTCTCTTGTAAGAAATACAGAATTTATTGGAGACAGTGGAAAGTCATCACTATAGCCCAGAACTAGAAAAGCCACAATGGAGGAGGAAAGAGTCATCCGGTGTCTGCTGCAGAGGATGAGACTGCTTTCATCTTAACAGTAAAAACCAGTGCAGTTGTTTACTGTTGAAAGCTTCACCTGCTAGGAAAGGTAAATTGTCTGAATTTATTAATGACCGCAGTGGTAGTGTTTGATTAATGGAAAACGGGCAGAAATTTCCATTTTTTTCCTGCTTGCCTTGTCCCTTGGAACGAATCTAATTATGTTTTAGTTCTGTATTATTAAAGCACTGTTTCCAGTGCTTCAGAGACAGAGTGCTCACGCCTCACTGACAGCATGCACTGACTCTTCCTTGCTTGAAAAGATTTAGCAGTTTCCTCTTTGATCAACACTCCTGTAAACAAGGAGTGATTTTTCTAATACCCCACAAGGCTGTTCTTGTGCAAGTTTTCCCAGATAAATAATAAAAATGCAGCAAGACCACCTACAATTCTATTTTTTTTCTTTGTAATATAAGAAACTATATATAATACTTGACAGCTATAATTGAGAAGGGTTATTGATGACTGAAGTATGTAAATAAACTATAGGATATAATGTATGTCAGCAGCATGGAAATCCTGTATTTGTCCCATAGCTTTTAATAACCCATTCTCTTCACACCATCAGCAGAGCTACATGCAGTTTATCATTTGCTTTCCTTGAGGGGACCATGCTCTGTACCACATCACTGCAGTGACTGGGCACTGAGGTACCCCTGTCCTTATTTCTTGCAATGCAAGAGCCACTTCTGTACTGTCCATGCCTGCTTTGGTCTAAATTCACTGAATTAGTAACCATTCAGCTTCTTCATTCACATTTGGTTTTACCTTGCACTCAGACTCAAGAGTATCAGCCTGACATTTGGGACCCTGAATACATTTAAGGCATTAAACATTTTAATGCACTTAACATTTGTCTGCTTTGGTTTGACCTGAGGTGAAACCTCTCCCTTGAAGAAGGATTTATGCAGCCTGTGCTGTAAGGTACTTTCCTGCCATTCCTTCAAGGAATATGGAACAAGAGCTCCCAGTTCGGTAAATATTTGGAAACAAAAAATTACAAATAATAATAGAGGAATATAAAAGAATACTACTAATGATTAATATTCTAAAATAAACAATAGTTCCTTGCCTTCTCTGGAATACGCAATAGTAGTTAAAGTTTATCAAGATGCATCAGAGACATAAAGAAGTGAGGCTGGTTTGTAAGTCATATGTATTTTCTCAGGAAACCCAGGCTTGGAGTTTCCTTTGCTTACATTGAGATAATTCTTTCATAGCATGAAATTCGCTCCTGTATATTGCATACCTCAGCAGGAGCAGGACAGAAACACAGTACAGGCTTCACTTTGGCTTTCTGACTCAAGTTAAACTCTCTTGCTTTAGATTATCTCTGATCTCTTCCAGGAAAGGATAAATGAATATCCAAAAAGAAAAGAAGAGATACTTGAGTACTTGAATTAATTTTTCTTAATCAAAAATCAACCAGTTGCTATTCAGACTGGAGCCGTCTGCTGAACTGAAGTGTTCTAGAAATAGCTGAGGCTTACACTGTTCTTGATGGGGCAAACAGAGGTGGTGCAAGCATTACCACACTCACCACAAGACACACTGGGAACAACTGGAGAACAGGGTAGGGAGCATCTCCTGACTGTGGCACAGGTTTTTCCATGGCTGAGGAGGGATGGGATTTGTGTCAGGCCAGATTCACATCATCGGAGCCACTTGCCTTTTGATTCTTTTTCAGATCATTCTCTTTTCATTGAAATTGTGGTCATCAGCACTAGTTTGTTTTTAAGTTAGGGATTTCCAAATTCTGCAATCCTTTGAAGTGTTGAGTTTAGGAAGCAGAGACTTCCAAAGAAAAAAAGTAAAATTTCTTCTGTATTTTTTTTAAACCATTACAAATACATGTATTACATTAACTATTTTTTAAAAAATCAGATGTTGGAAACCTAAATTGCAAATATTGATATTTACATACTGATAATAGGGAATGGCTAAGATCTGTGTTTTATGTTTCTCTCCTGATCTTGTTGAAGATGTCCCAGCTTGTTGCTGGGGTGTTGGACTAGATGACCTTCCAACCTGAATTATGCTAACAATGTTCAAGTTAGTTCTTTCAAGTTGCCCACAAAAAGCTGGATACTTCTGTGTGCATCAATGATAACTTCGGGTTGTAAAGGTAAATAAGATATTGGACTACATAAAACTTCCAGGTCAGACTCTGGTGTGGCACAAGTGGCAGCTGTTTCACTGCAAGCAGAGTTAATGTGAAGGCTCCCAAAGGAGGATATTTGTGGTGGCTCAGCAGTGGAGCTGCCTGAAATAAACCCCAGGTCTCCAGCTGTGCAGTGCTAACCTCTGCTCCTTTCCAAAGGTGACCCACAGGGTGTCTGAGCTCCTCCACCAGTGACTGTGCCAAAAGGCAGGTGTCAGCACTGACTTCTGTGAAGGCTCCTCTCATTAAATCAAAGTGAAAAAATATGAGCTAAAAATTGATGGGCTGGATTCTCCCAGGTATTGCCAGGTTATATGGAGTGCCAGCAGCAGTGCTGATTTACAATTTCTGAGCCTGTGGCCCGTGGTTTGACCTAATTCATTAGTTCTCACCACTTGAGCTGGGTCAATTTAAGGAGAAATGTCTCTGCCTATCAGGGTAACTTCAGAGCATTGTTAAAGCAGTTTGACTCCAACTAACCTCATTTTTTTTACTTCATTGTATATTCTCCTTGATTATTGAAGAGGTGAAGCTGCTTCCAAAGTCTTAAAATTGTCATTGCTGATCTGTCTTTGCCAGAGCTCAGCTGCAATTCTGACTCCAGTTCTACAGATCAGAGCTGGCTCTTGCAGTCCAAAACCACGTATGTACCATAGAATAGTGTGGTTTAGAAGAGACCTTAAAAGATATCTATTTCCATCCCCCTTGCCATGGGCAGGGGCACTTTACAACAGATCAGGTTACTCCAACCCCATCCAACCTGAAGTTGAAAACTTCCAGGGATGGGTAACCTCAGCTTCCCTGGGCAGCCTGTGCCAGTGCCTCCCATCCTCCCAGGGAACAATCAGTACAAGGAAAACTCTCCATGCTTGTTCTGCAGCAATTGTCTACACTCAGATCTTGGCAATATCAGGCTGATCATTCACATTATCAATTTTATTTAACAAAGCTATCTCTTATAAGGAATTTCCATGCTGCTTCTCTGGATGTTATTTAGAGAAGCATGAAGGCAAATTCAGCTTGTCTGCATTTTCACTTCAGATAACAATGGTATGGTTTTTTCCAAAGCAGGTCAGGAGACCAACTCTAAATTTCTGAGCTGCCCGTGGGGAGTGGGGTTATTCTGAACAGGGTTTGTCCATGTGCTTTCTTATCCAATCTTTCTTTCCAAGAAGCTCTCTTTCTTCCAACAGCCCTTATTCCTGAAAACCTCTGAAACATTAAGCAAAGATAAGGCAAGATATGTGCTCTTGTCTTCTTTGCAGAAGGGACGGGGCATCAGTAAGGGCTAATTACCAAAAACTTCTTCAGCTGATTCCATTAGCATTTGCACAGACAGGTGATGCTAAAATGACTCTGTATGGTTTGGTCACCCTTATTTGCAGGCTGTGACATACATCAACTGTTTTAAATTGTCTGTGGTTTGCAATATCTTGGGCAGACTTTCAGAATGCTCAGGACAGCATTTGCCACTCTCCTTAACTTCCATCTCAGTTTCATTTGCCTGATGGATGTTTCTGTGACATTGGCAAGGGGGCTGCACATCACCTTCTGGCAAGCAGGACAAACCAGCCCTTCCTGAAGCCTTGCAGGCAGTGGTCTGAGTGGTGAGGGATCATCCCACAAGCTCAGATCCCTCTTTGGACAGGGAATAGGGTTTACAGTAGGGCAGGCCTCTGATGCTAAAAATGAAAAGCTCTTCCAAGGTTTTGGGCAACTTGGAAAAACACCCTGGAAATCACAGTCCTTTTAAATAGGGCTCCTGTCTAACCTCATACAGATTGGCAACAAAGTTGTGACTTTCATTTCAATTTCTCTGGTAAGTAGTGGAGTACCTTTGCATTTTCATTAGTTTAAAGCTGTCTCTAGATGTCTTCAGAGAGCAAAGAGAACCCATCACTGTGGGAGTGGCTGTGCTCTAGGAAGGTGCTGTGGCTCATGGGCAGCTTTCCATCCTTGTGGGCAGGATCTGGGCACCAGCACATTGCCTGTCTTCCTTAATTAGCTGAGAGAAGACGAGGCAGAGCCCTGTGCTCCTCGCTCACGGGCTGTTGATGAGGCCTGGAGCAAATCCCTACGCTGAAAGCACTTAAAAATGGAACAGAGGTGATGGAAACGTGGTTTGTTCACTGTGAATATCCAGCTGGGATAGTTGGAATAACTGCAAGGGAAGAATTGCCTTTGCAAATCATGTGCCTGATTTACTGGTTAAATAGGTTTTCAGTCCTCCCTATTTAGTCAACAAGGACATTAAGATGTCCAGAAACAAAAGTGGAATGATTGGTTCCCAGTACAAATCTTAATGGTCACAAATCCAATATTTCAGATTTTTTGCTCAGCACTTAGCAAGTAGAGTCAATTAGGCTTCATTTAAATCTATTAACTCCTATTGTAGAGTTAAACCTGATTTCATGCTTTCCTTTATTGGTCAGTAGATCTTTTCTATATCACATAAAATTATGTTTACCTTAAAACTGATCTGTAGATATGCCTGAAACAGCACCTAATGTGAACATAAAGTCAATGTTCTCAATGCTAGGGCGAGTCTTATGAAAACTTTTTTGCAGCCGAAAGTCTTGAACCATTCACTGAAGTAAGACAACTATTTGATTTCAACAAAATGGATTTTGTTGTCAATAAAATCACTGATAAACACTTGAGTTGGATTTGGGACTTCTGAATATATATATATATATGTAAAGCTACATACACAAACTTTCTTTTAGATCACAGAAATGAATGCTCCAACTTAAAGTTTATTCATCTAAATAGCTGGAGAAAATATCCACTTAATCACATAGTCTAAACGCATTGAAGTAGGGGGAAATAAAAGGTGTTCATTTTCACCAGTGTTTATTTTTTCACCAGTAAAAACAAATAAAAAGACAAGAAAAATAATCATAGTGCCTATGACAAAGATTGTGTTTCAAGAAGTGTGCAATGTGTACCACGATTACTTTAACTGCAAATGGAAGCTGCTTTTAGACTGAGTTTGGTTGAAAGGAAATATCCTTAGAAAAACTGTCACGCAGAATCCCAGGAAATGTTTTGGTTCAATATGTTTGGCCTCCATTTTTGTGGAGCTGTACATTCCTGTCCATGGTTCTAAAGGATAAAAAAAGAACTTATTTCAGAATCAATCTGTATTTTGACTCGTTTTTATACTCCCCTCACCCAGGCTGGTTTACTGTATGTGTAAGTGAAGCTGAACAGTGTCATTTTTTATTTAGTGCCACAAATGAATCTTATGGCCTTCCTCAATTCAGTCCTTTTCCCCTGCTGCTGTCTGCAGCCATCTCTCACTCAAAGCAGAGGTTTCATTTGTTCTCAGAGCCACAAGAGAGTTGGGACAGACCCCTCTGGAGGTACCAGCTCTCTCCATGCAGCCTCGCTGGTGGGAGGATCAGTGGGCGTTGGAGTTGGAGACAACAATTTACAGGGATCTCTGACATCTCAGCACACAGAGAGGCACCCACCTGGAAAACCCAAGCCTTCTGCTGCTTGAAGTCAGTCCTTCCAGTCTTGCCTGCAACCCTGTCAGGTCTGGGCTAAATGAACCAGGTAGAAAGGCTGAACTAGCCAAAATAACACATTTACCAAGAGGATCAACCCAGAGGAGAGGCAGAGGTGGCAACATCTTCTATTCTGGAGCCCCCCCCAAAAAAGCACAGGTTCTTTGCAAAATGGCTTTTTACCTGAACACAGTGAAGGTGTCTCAGCAGCAGCCAAGGGGATGGGGCAGCATTTCAGTGTCACACACCCAGCACCAGCCAGGGGCTGCCACAGTGGGTACAGTGCCCATCCCTGCTCACTGCCTCGCGTGCCACTTTGCATAGATATCCCTCCCTGCCCCTTGTGCCCAGGGTCATGTTTTCAATCACATCCCCAGAAGTGTGTGCTGAACCACCCCATGATGAGCTTATTCATCATCCAAACCCCAAGGAGGCTTTCTGCTCAAGTGCATCCAAAAGTGTCTCTGGTGATGCCAGGGACCCCTTGGCAATGTCCTGAGTTTTTGTGGGTCCCTGACACCATCAGCTCTGCCCATGGTGTGCTGAGCACCCTGAACCCAGGCAAGGGAAGTGGGGTGCAGGCCTGTGGGTGCTCCCCAGCTCCACTCCAGCTCAGTTCAGCTCCCTCAATACTCCTGGATGCTGTCTTGCAAATCCCCAAGCTCCTGCTGCACTTGGCCTTTTTCTGTTGGCTTTTCCTTTGCTTTTTCTTTGTGGTTCAGAACAGCTCTCTGCATCTGATACTTGGCTTCTGCTTATGCATGATTTTTGCTTGCAATCTGCCTTACTTGAGCAGCGTTAGTCCAAGTGCTTTTGAACACACTGATGTTACAAAACAGCAAAAAAAAAAGGAGTTTTACTTTCAAACCTGCCCTTCCAGGCACCTCCCAGGCTTGGGAACAGGGACATGGGTGAGTTTGATGAAGTCCGCTGGGTTAAGAAGGAGGGTTTCTCTTTTGCTTGGGGCTCTGGGCAAATTTGGGTGGTTGTTTGTTGGTGCCCCAGATGAGGCTCCCACCCATGGGCAGCCCACACCTGTGTTGGGTTGAGCTGATCACCTGGTTTGCAGTCACAGCTGTAACCACTGAGGACACCCTTTGTCTCCCCACCTTTCAGGTTCCTTCTCCTGGTGTGCCTGCACCAGAAGAGTCCTGTCTTGCTGGGAGGAGGCAGCTCTGGAGGTATGGTTGTGGTAGGAGGCTTTTTTCCTAAATGTGATTTTTTTAAAGGCATTTGGGTTTGTTTGTTTTTTTCCTTTTGGGTTGTGTTGAATATTTCCTGGAGTAGGTATTTTATTTATTCTATGGTGTAGTAACCTAGTTTATTAGACTGAGTAGGGATTAAAGTATTTATGCCATTTAGAGCTATGGTTGATTGTTCTGAAAATCTGCATGCTTGATAAAAGAAAATCTCCTTAGATTTCTCCCAAACACAACAGTAAGTTTTTTGTTTGTTCCTTTCCAGAATATAAATATCTGAAGCTTATTTAGAGCATGGTTTGTGCTGTGATGGCACCTCCTACTGTCCAACCATCCAAGAAAACACCCTACATGCAGGGAACTCTGTGAACTTTCAAGGGCTCAGCTTCAGATACAACAAATAAGAATGATGAGAGAAACTCATAAAATTCCTATTACGAGTCATGTTTGATACTTAAAATTTCGTGTTCCTATGGTATGCCCTTTGCCAAAGACCCATTAACTGTGAGTTCTTTCTGAAGCAAGGCTGCAGCAGGTATCCCACAGCATCAGGAATGCCTTGTGATGATCTGTACCCTAAAAACTAAAACCACTTTGCTTAGGGAGCCATCTGCAGAGCAAAAACTTCCCTTAAATCACTTAAATATTTTTAATTCATACTCTTCATATACCCATGGCAAGCTGTTAAAAATGCCTACATGTACCTCTCAAGCTACAGTTAAAGTTATGTCTACTTAACTTAATGGGAAGCACTGCAGTTGCTTACTAGCTAAATGCTTATAGGAATGTCATTGGTACTGTGCAAAATAAGTCTTACTTCAAGTATCTTTTTTGCCAGATTTGCACAAGGAGTGAAGTGCTTGCTTGCAAAATGTTTCTGCTCCAGCACAGCTGAAGCAAAGATGATGGTGAAGCTAATTTGTTTCAGGTGTAGCACTCTTACCCCCCCAAAAAGTGTTTCCTACCAATTTAATGCTGCTTAAAATAGTGCACTTATGTCTAGAGGTTCTGGATGTTTTTTAACCTTAAGTCAAAGAGCTTGTTTCTCTTTACTTTTTCTCCTTCAGTACAGTGAGAGATGAAATTAGAGTTGGGCAGGCAGCAAAAGAGCAATCACTCACAAAATCCTGGGTTTGCCCTCTTTGTGCTTGTGTCTTTTTTATTTAAAAGCATTGTTACAATAAGATTTACTGAGATGCAAAGAGGAGGCTGACATTTTGGGAGGCTCTGGCACTGGGCAGCAGAGGAATTGAAGGAAGGCAAGGCTTGGGGAAAGGGTGGGTCTCACTTAAGATGAAGACGTATTTGGGGATAGCCGTGTGCCAAGGACTTGGAGGACAAAATCTGTGGACCTGCTGCATATTCAGATAAGCCAGGTGGACAGTTCCAGCTGAGTAAAGGGGAGCTGGCTGCAGAACTAGGTGGGAGAATCTACTATGAGAGTAAGTCTTCTTGATAATTATCGACCAGAAAAGCATGTGGCTCCAAATAGAAATTTTTACTCAGCATAATCACCTGAGAGCAGAACCAGAGAGGGAATATTGCAGGTGGAGACTGTGATTAGTGGTGCCTGGGTGTTCTTGGCCCACAGCTGTAGCTCCTAACTCTTCAAACTGACAGGTGGATTGGACTAGGAATGATGGATGAAGTAGACTGAATAATCCAATGGAAAGATGATTTTTTTTCAGCAAAGTTGATTTATTTTTCAAGAATCAAAGAAACTAGAGGAGGAAAAAAAATGCTGTTTAGTTTGAGAAATTTGGTTAGTTATGTTACTTGGGTTTTTTTTCTCCTGAAGTCAGGCCAGAGAAAGCTATAGGGACTGAATTTTAGAAACTAACTTAAAACTAGTTCCTGTACCCTGGGGTGATGCTGACTCTCCCATCAGACTGGGTACTGCAGGCATACATGTGCCTGTCATGCTGCACTCTGCAGCCCTCTCTGGTAGCAGTCTCTTCCCATTACCTCTCTTATTTCAGAACATGTTCCAGTGCAATGGACCTGGGCTGATGGGAATAGAGAAAATTTGGCTTCCCCCAACAGATCATACAAATGCCTACAGCTGCAGCATGTCCTCTGCTTTCTTTGTGGTATCCTACATGGAGTTGCCACTTGCCTTTCTCAGGGCTTCTCCTATGGCATCTCATGCTCTAGGTTTTTTTCTATGTCATGCTTGACAGGTTGCTGCTGTTTTTCTAAAAATAGAGCTGCTATTCTAGGTTGGGATTTATACCAGAAATAACAGCTATGACAACTATTCAGGATTTTCTTTCTTTAAAATAAAGATAGTTATGGGTTTGGCCAAGTCTTCAGGAAATCTGGTGCTTTTTGATTGCTTCTCTTAACAGTCTGTTTTACCATTGACTGTATTTTACCATTGACTATATCTGTTCTTGACCCAAACTCTGTAGGATATGCCTTGCTCTGGAAAATCTCTTAATTTGAATTGAATAGTGTTTATAAATTTATTGGTGATAGTTTTTACTGTAAATGTAGCAAGGTATAGACACATAACTTCTGGTTTCACATCCAATGAACTTTTTATTCCTACCTAGTTAATTAAGCCAATGTAGTTAAAATTCTCTAGCATAGAGCTTTTTCTCTCCATTAATTAAATGGATTAACCTTTCTTAGAAAGATGTGCCTAATTATATTACTGTACTGGGCTATTAATTCTTTTCCTCAATAAGTTACTGTTTTTATATGGCCACAGTGACCTGAAGTAATTACAACCCCAGTTTTACTTGAAACCTTTCAGTATAGCACTCTTCTGATGAAATATACTGCTTCTACTAATGTCTGACAAATACTGGGCAGGAAAAACAGTGCACAGAGAGAATTTCAATCAGCACTATCAGGGTAAAAGCTGTGGATACTCTAACATAACAGTATTCCTTTTTCCCCTAGATTATCACTGAGGTAATCACATGCATGTTTGAGAAGGAAGCAAGTGTTCCCTATTTGCATTTGTTAGATTTCTTTTGTGTACTAGAAACACTTTATTTTATCTAGCTGAAGATGGTGGAAAAACAAGGTAATGATTTACTGTCTGTTTGAAGTCTGAAGTTGCCTATGGTCCAAAATTCACAATGCCAAAGGCTGAATTTCTCTTTCCTGTGTTTAGAAGCATAAAATGTTGGGCTGCTGTGTGCAAGAAGAGAGGTGTTGGCTGAATACTTGCTGATTGTCTAACACCTGATTTCTTAGGTGGGCAAAGCCTCCTTCAGTCCATTTCTGTGACATTAAATGGGGAGAACTCAAAGGGGTTTGTCACCAGAGAGGAGAACTTCTCACCTGAGTTTCATGAAAGATGCATCATGAAGCCAAACAGGAATGAAATTCATGATTTATGGATTAAATATCACTTTAATCAAGAAGACATTTTAAGTAGCCAGCTTAATCATTGTCATCAACTTCATCAGGGTGATTGAAGCCATCATTACTTTAGCAACTGATTAGCAAGAGCTGGATGTGGTCTTTCTACTAATGCTGGGGCTGCTCATTAAGAAAGGTGTCAGAGGTCCCTGACGCTGCCTCTGCATGATCTGCCCTGGTGCTTTTGCTGTATTTTGCTGGAAGGGTATGTGGATTTTTCCTTAGATTAAACTTACTGTGTAATTCAAAATAATTGCTATTTTGTATTACACATGCATAAGTATTTGCATGAAACTTGTTGATAAAAGCAGAGAGTGCAGAGGTCTGAGAGCTGGTGATCAGTTTATCCATGATTATAAAACCTAAGAAACAATTTAAACAATGTTTTAAAAATAAAATCTAAAAGAAAGGATTGGAGGTTTCTGAAGGAAAATAAAAATGCATCTAGACAATGCAAAATCCCAAAGTAATGCATGGTGGAGGGGACAGGTGGTTGTTTTGTGCTCTGAAAAAAAAGCAATATTGGGCAAGATTACCAAAATGAGAGTCAGTTTGGAAGTTTATACATTAACTTCTCTGTCTGGAATAAGAATATAAGCAGAAACAGTATTCATGTGTAGCATACCCCTGGGGTATTTGGGATGGATAAAGGGGAAAAAAATGGAATTTTTCTGTTAAGTACTCTAGAATAGGCCATTTAAGATACAAGCAGTGAAGTATTAAGAAGGCTTCAGGAGCATAAAAATGAGTCTGAAAAGCAACTAAAATAGCCATAGAAAGAAACTATATAGGAAGTTACCTGTAGAAGTGATAAATCCAGCCAGCCATACTTTGGGTGGGGGTGCTTTCTGTCAAACTGAAGATAAATTATGCCTGGTTAGGAAAGCAGTCCTCTTGCTCTAGTTTTCAGATTATTTTCTTCTTTTTTTTTCTCGCCCCCGCCCTCCCCCACCCCGGTCTTATTTTTAACTTCACAATGCTGGCAAAGAATTGGGAACTCAATCAAAGACACAGGTACTAGCAGTTTTATCTATTTTTAATCTATATTATCTATTTATCTATTTTTTATCTATCTATTTAATCTATTTTTACTAGCAGCCTTGAAGGAATTTATATCTAATTACTCATATAATTCAGGTTTTGCCTTGGATTTTTGATGGGGGTTAACAGTTGGCCGGACATTATTAAAGCAAAACTAAAATAAACATTTTCAAAAAATACTTCCCTGCACATGGGGGAGAATCGAGCAGCTCTCAGCGGAATGTGAGTGAGACTTGAAGATTTGTAATCCAAGTGTGGTGATTTTTGACAAAGACTGGTGATACACCTCATCTGTATTCAGATGGAGACAGAGGAAAGGAAGCCAAGGATATTTTTTGTCATTCTGCAATAACCACTGAGGGAAAGGCAATCATTTCCAGCCCCAGCAGTCCCAAAGAAGCAGCAACCACAAGTAACAAGGAGGGCCCTCAGCAATACACAAAACACTGTGGAGGGACAGAGAATTTCAATTCAGTTTCAGAACATATGGAACAACTTTACTTTGAAACTAAAAAAGGCATTTTATTTATCTTCATCTTACAAATTGAGTTTAATGACAGTCAGGACTGAAAGTGATGTGGAAAGGAGAGTTTAGTGAATGTAGGAAAAGCAAAGATAAAGGGGTTAGAAGGGTTCTTGGATAAGAGGACAAGAAATGGCTCCTCTACTTCATTTCTCGTATTGAAAATCATGTTCTTATCATCTTGAAAGATGTGGGAGATCATCTGAGACCAAGACATGCACTGATTTAACAGCCATAACCTCTTTCCTTTGTAGGGCAGGAACACTTGTGTCAGTCTTGATCATCTTTCTGTGAAAGGCATTTTCCCAGCTGTGATGGCATCTTTCCAGTACCAAATCTTCCAGGGCTTTTCTGGCTCTTTGGTGCCATATGTATGGCTTGCTGAGGTCTTGAATACTTGCTTTCATTTTTAGTGGGATATTTCCCAGAGTGTTGGGTTCTTCAGGTTCACACACGTGGCTTGCCAGCTGTTAAAAATATTTTGTTGCACGGAGAAGAGCTCCTCCAAATCAAAGCAATATTCTCTGCCATCACAGGGAACATGATCCTTTGGAGCCTGAAGCTAGCAGAGGGGATTTCATCAGGCTTCCTGCAGCAGCTCTTTGGTGCACACAGAGCTGTGCTGTGTCCCAGCCCCTGCCCTCCTGGGTGAGCAGGGCTGGTGAGGCCAGGGTGGCACAATGCTGCCAGCACCCTCTGGGGCTGAGCATGTCCCTGTGTCCCCAGCTCCTGCGCTGGCCCTTGTGGGGGGATAGAATATAAGAAAATAAAGATAGTGCAGAAAGTAATCTTACCCCTAAGGATTGCAGCTGGGCCAATTAGCAAAGATCAGGAGCAGGCCTGACTTTAACAGGCCACAGCTGTAAGCAATGAGAAGATGATGCTATAAAAGACTGGGGTGGGTGGGTGAGAGGGGAGCTGGAGTCAGTTGGCTGCTTTGTGAAGAAGAGTCAGTGCTCTGAGGAGCTGCCCACGAGAAACAGCAAGAAGGTATGGAACTTTTGTGATAAGGAGACAGCAGTATGGAACCCCTGCAATAAGATGACAACAGGCCCCGCTGTCACAGCAGCTGCTGCTGCAGAGCCCCATTTGAATCACCTCAGTGTTTACTTGTGTAGGCGAGACTGAATCAAGTCTCCATTTCATTCTTTGGGCTGATATGCTCTAGCATCAAAGGAGTGTGGCTGCTGTTTCAAAACACATCCTGGGATTTGATGTCTATTACTCCTTGTTACTGATAGCCTGTCTCTCTTGCTTACCTTTGTTTCAGACCCTGCAGGTGGGCTCCGAGAGATACCCCTCCTTCCACTGGGGTGTTGCTATCCATGTGGCTTAGAAGGGGCATTTGGTACCATTAACAGGCTTTTTGTGGTGGCACCATTGTTTTGGGGGAGCGCTTTGGAGTGTCTGTGTGCTTGGCAATTGCTGAGGCCGCAGCACCTGGGACTTTCTGGAGAGAGCAGACATGGGGATGGCAGCCGGGCCTGGCAGGCCCCGGCGGCTGTGCTGAGGCCCAGGCTGCCTCCGTGGCCTGAAATGAGCAGTCCAGGCTTCTGTTCCCATGCAGGGGGACAATCAAACCTTCCAAATGCAGCAAATAACTGTGGCAGCAGACTGCAGGAATAGCAGAAGCAGAAGTGAAGCGCATCTGATGGGTCCTGGTGCTTTGTCAGCAGTAAATAATCCTGTGTGTGCCCTGACAGCAGCTCCCAGCTCTGCCACCAGCCATGCTGGCCTCTGTTCAGCCAGAAGCTGGGCTCACCCTGGACCTTGTGCCTGGGAGCCAGTGTCTGCCAAAAGAGTGATGTGGAGGGAGCTTCCCATAGAGCAAGGTGCCACCTAATCCTGATTCAATTATTTCTGTGGCAGTGCACGCACCAAATTAGTGGCTCTGGGCAAGATTGAAAAGGACAAGTACAGGGCAGCTCAGCCAGATTTCTGAGGTACAGAAAACTGCTTTTT
>NW_005054300.1:17839713-17856850 GCF_000277835.1 Geospiza fortis
ATGCTGCTGTGTCTGCACCTAAAGAAAGATCTCACTTGTCATTGCTGAGCTTCTCTGTGTCTGCTTTATTCATATTGTCCTAACATAGAAGGAATTCTAGATTTCTTTATTACCACTGTTTCAGGTGATCTAATTTTGTGGTCAAAACCAGCAGATGGAGAGGGACATGCTATTCCCTGGCATGTTCTACATGACAGCAGCCCAGTGAGTTTAAGCACCAGCACAAATAGCTGAAGTGAGAATCATAAACAATTGTTGCATCAGACACAAATTATGTGTCTCAGCCTGTCAATACAGTAGCCATTTATTAACCTCCCACAAACATGGCAGAATTTCAGAAAGTTCATGCATGTGCTCTCTTGTCAACTTGCTTAAAGAATAAGAATATTTACTTCTACAGGTTGCTTTGTAAAGGTATCCTGCATTTTTAACAGGGGTGTCTTTGTAGATGCTAAAGTCACTGAAACCTTTGAAAGCAACTCTACGGTTGACTGTAATAAAAATCAATTGTGTGTGCATGTGAAATGGGAGTCCCAAAGACCTATAAACAACATTCTGACAAATTAAAGTTGTTTAGTTTAGACTGCCAAGATGCTGAGACTATCTGGTTGTGGTCACTTTTAGCATCACTAATATTAAGTACTTTCATCCTAGAAGTATAAACACTTGTTAATAAAGTCATCCTTTCTAAGGTAAAGGAAAGAAGTCTATGCTGCCACTTCAGGAAATAGGGCTGAAAAGGGACAGTAGGAAGCCAAAGTAAAGTCAGGACGGGTAAAAGCCAAAGTAAAATTGGGATGGGTGCTCATCAAACTCCTCAAAGCTTGCACGATTTCCCTGGACAACCTCTCCTACTCACTTCATGTTCTAGCCCTTTAATGCTTTTGCTGCAAGACTTAATTTGGTTCCTTCTCCTGTGACATGCAGAGAAGTTTTCCATTTTCCACTTTGTCTGTCTGTGAGTATTTGAGGGCTGTTACAAATCTCTCTCCTCATGTGCTCTTTTCTGGAGCCACCTTGCCCTCCTCACCATTCCCTTCCAGCAAGGAAGATTTCAGCCAGTGTCTCCCCCAATCACAAAAATCAAAACTTGATACCTGCCAAGTACTGTTTTACCATTCAGCCTTCATTTTGCAGTGGTTTCACTTAGTCCATGTTTTCTGTATTTTATCAGATGGAGTATCAAAAATCTTTATTAAAATCAAAGTACATACTCTGCTGGAGCTTTCCTACCTGCAAGGCCTCTTCTCCTGTTCAGGGTGGAAATTGGACTGTTACAAGTTAGTATTTAACAAACCCATGTTTATTGTTAGTACCTGCACACACTTTTAAAACTTAACCCAAATGAATTGAATAAATGAATTTGAGAGCAGAAATACCTTGATTTCCTTCAATGTTCCCACAAAAAGTCTCTACTTCTGGTATCCTTTAAGAAAAGAGCCCTATTGGTTATGCCAGACCTCTTCCTTCTGTCCACCCTCACTTCTTTCTCAGGGGACTCTGCTGGAGTTTTTCAGTGATTCCAGCTCACACATGAGTTCTTAAAGGTGATGTGTAACTGTTTGAGGAGAAACTGGCTGGAGCAATGTCTTCTAAGGCAAATTCCACAAAGCCCAAGGGAAGCATTTGCAGAGGCAGGGATACAGAAGCCAGTGTGCCCAAATGTAAGTTTGGAGGCTCCTGACAGGCAGAGACTCAAGCAGAAATTGGTCAGATCAAATGGAGGCTGCTTGCCTTGAGGAAGATCCCCTCAGTGCATGCTAATAAAGCATGTAAGCTCTGTTTTATTTACAGAGCAAAGGAAAGGAAGCAGCTCCCTTGCCTGCTGGCAGGTGTGGGGGATCTGTTTTGGGCCAGCACTGATGGTGCCCCCCTGCCCAGGCAGACACTCATGGTGCCTGATGTGCCCCAGGCTTTGCAGTTTGTGTCAGCTGCTGAAACTGCACCCAAACTCCAGGCAGTGCTGCGAGCAGCACAGCACCTGGGCTTTGAACAGGATGATTTAAAACATTTTGGGGTTTTTGGACTGCAAAGAACAGATGCACTAAACCACAATGACATTACATGTGTATTTTAAAAGCATATTTCCATGGATACTCTACAAAAATTATCCCAAAATAATGTTCTTGGAATTCTTATTTTGCATGTCTTCTGTGAGAGATTCAGTTAGGGTAAAAACTCTTTTAAATTAATTTTTAGTGTGGCTACTGCTCTTCAGCAGTTCAAGGTGATTGATTTATTAGACATTTTAAATGTTTAAATGCAATTATTGACTGAACAAAAGCCTGAGCAGCCTCTTCCATAGATTTTCATAATTAACGGTACAGCAAAATGAAGGTCCAGGAAAGACCTGTGTTAGGATATCTAACGTGTAGCACACTTCAAAAAAGATTTAGCAGTATTAAGGTTCTTTTCACTACAGTAGCTTTAGGGAAAACTGAAAATAATAAAAAAGACTGAAGTTTTGTGTTTTCTTAGCTTTTTCATGGCTCACCAGTGGTGTTGCACCCTGGGGATATTTCCATATGGATGCTATATATCCTTCCCTATGGAGATGGCAATCTGGGGAGGGCCTACTCTTCCTATCAGAACCATACCTAGAATGGATAGGAATAATTGCCTCTTCTGCCTCATTCAGTAGGAAATCACTGAGTCACAATGCTGAAGAATAATCTTAGCTTTCCAGAGAGTAATCAAATCAAAGAAAAGCCTGAATGCTTCTGAAAACCAGGATGGACTTTAGGTTACTTGTCTGCATTGTTTTCTGTTCAAAGTTTATCTTTCAGTAGTTAATATAAAATTTGCTGCTAATTAATTTTTTAAGCAGACTTCTACCACTCACCATACAGAAAATAGAACACCTGCACCCAGCAAATAGGGCCTGAAAGACTTGACTGAATTTTTCAAAGCATGTGCATGTTGAAGGCCCAGGCATGGGGTTTCAGTCACTTGTGCTTTTAGCATCCTGTTAGTCCACAGAAGGGTTGTATACACACTCACTGATTTCCTCTAAACATTCTGAGTGGCCAAAGCCCAATGAAAATGTTACTTTTCCCAAGAAGTGATAGCTTTCCAGAAAACTTAGATTGGTGGCTTTTTTCACAGGACTGTACGTGAAATACTGCAGCTCAGGAATGTGTACAGGTTACATGTCAGGCTGCAGAGAGAGACTGCTGGGATTGCTGAAACTCCTGGAGATCTACAGCTTCAGCTTTCACAGCAGAAGTTCCTCCTGCCCCCACCACTCCTCCTGGGAAGCTCTCCAGCCCCAGGACTGCACTTAGTGCCTGCTGGGGAAAATTGCATAAGGGTATTTTAGAGCGCAGGGAAAGCAAAATCAGGAAATAGAGGTGAGGAACAGGAGAAAATAGTAAAGAACATGCACAGAAAAGTTAAAACACTGTAAAATTTGCCTCTGTGTCCTCAATAGTTGGATTATTTCAGCAGTTTGGCAGTGGAGTTGTTTTTCTACAGAAAGTGGTAGCAAAGAGTCGCATTAAAAGTGGTGGCAATGCTTTAATTTGCTCTTAATTAAATCTTACTGCATTCTATTTCACTTTCAAATTTTCCTGTTTATGGGTGATTTGCAATTCATACTTACAATTCATGCTAAAATTGCTGTTCATGCATGTACTTTCAATGGTTGCTAACAAAAATTTAACTCTGATTTGGTAGCACTACTTTTAAGAAAGACCCAGGAAAAGTGTGTGGTATGTTTATATTTTGTGGTTTACATACAGATAAGGGAAAGCATTAATTTTAAAAGGGGAAAAACCCATTTGATGTCACATTTTGAAGATCAGTGTTGTCATTTAAACACTATGGTAACAAAAAATGCAGGGTGGGTTTGTTTGGTTGGGCTCTTTTGTTGTTGCTTTGGTTTGGATTTTTGCTTTGGTTTTTTGTTTGGGGTTTGTTTGGTTTTTTTGGTGTGTGTGTTTCTGTGCATTTGCAGTGTTGTTTGGTATATATCAACTAAATGGGGAGGAAAAATCACCTGGGGAAACCTTGGCAGCTTCTGGCTGGAGGCTGATTTCAAACATTTTACGACTGCAAATTTGCTGCAGAGAATCAAAGAAATGGTGGGCAGAGCATCCAGAAGCAGAATGAACTAACCTTTTTCAAATTTCACCAGGAGAGCTGGTACAGCTAGGGAAAAGAAAAGCCAGGGAAGTTTTCCTTCCCTTTGAAGCTTTTCTGGAATGAATCTTTAATGATGGGTGTCTGCAGCCTCTTCCAGATGATAAGGAATGTACAACCCCCAGGTTTTTAAGGCAGAGAAGATGAAGCCTAAACAAGAAAAACTCAGGGTGCCACTTGCTCTGTTATCTGTGAGGATTCCCCTGGGATGTGAGCTGCAGTTGGTGTGGATAATGCTAAAGGTAGCATTTCAGACTTGAGGTGGGTGTGTGTGTGGTGTTTGTTCTCTGAGCACTGAGATCTGGAGTGACTCCAGCAGTGGAAATGCAGAATCCTCCCTTCTGCAGCAGGCAGGGACCAAATGGCACAACAAAGAACAGGCTATGAATACTTGTGCAAATGTAGGGAGAGAGGGAATTCAGAGAAAATATGCAGAAAAAGAGAATAGTTTAGGAAAAGCTGCTTTTTTGTTCCCCTTGTAGGAAAATGTGCTTAGTAATAGGTTCATTTTGACTTCTAAAGGAATTTCTGTCAAATACAATTATCAGAGAAGACTACAACTGCAAAGGTATCAAAGCTATGTTTGCAGAAATCAGGTTTTAGAGCACTTTGAGATGGGAGATATTTGTCAAATTTCTTTACATGTCATCTCATGTTTCTTTTATTTATGAATTTTCCTACTGTGGTATATGCTGTCTGTTTGAAGATGAGAATGCTCCAGCAGTTTTCTTTTTTAAAAAAGTCTTTGGCAGCTGCATTATATTTATTTATTTCAGTTTTTTCTCTTCATCACTTGAAAAGAAAAGCAGAAAAGTGAAACAAAGCACAGAAATAAAGCAGTCTGTCACACTGAAAACCTCTGAAACATAAATAATAAACTTTATTTACTAGGTAATTCTCCTTGATACTCTTGTTTATCATAATTTCAACAGCTCTTACTTAAGACAGTGTTGCCTAAGTACAAGGAGAGTGTCTTGATATTGTTAAACTGAAAGAAACATCACATTTGTATTAACAGACATTCAGGTTTAAAAGCATGTCAAAAATATTTTGAATGCATTTGGAAAAGCAAATGCATTTCTTTCAAACATCTGAAGACTAATTTCATTTCATATTCTGGGTAAGACCAGGGTGCTAGCAAGAAATGCCTATTATTTGCTATTTTTACTTTTTTCATGGCGTGTATTCCATGTTGAAGGTGTCCTTTCTGTTCATTTGGTGTCACAGAGCACATTTTGGTAGTCACTCTATACGCAAATCTATTCTTTGTTTAATTCACCACAACAACTCCCAGCTGATGAACTGAGTGTTGTTTTAAACACATTTAAAGGAGGAAAAAAAAGGGATTAAATTGATTTCTTTCCCATTTTTTGACTACTCTGTGCCCACAATTCAAACACACACCGCATAATCTCTTGAAAATTAAATGTCATCATCTGACTCTAAGAGGAATGACCCACTGAATTCAAATTACAAAGAACCCTGAATTGCTTTCAGCTGCTCTCTCAGTGGGTCACGTTTCTAGTGATGAGCCAATTCTTCAGGTATGTTGGCAGAGAGGGAGCAGAGAAGGTGGGCTGTGTTTGCAGGAAAGAAGGCATTAACAGGGATGTATGGTGCCATAGAGCTGCAGTCAGAATGTCTTCATCATCACTGCTGTGCCAGGGAAGTGCTGCTCAGATGATTCCAGGGCAGGCATGGCATGTTTGCTGCCAGGCTGGAAGCAGGAGCTCTGAGCCATTCCCATTATGTAATGTTTTCCCAGTGGAAATAGCAAGCCATGGTGCTGTTGTCCCCTTCCCAGCTCTCCTATGCTCCCCAGTGCTATCAGCTCCCTGGGTGCCTGTGTAGAACCCAGGGGGATCTGTCAGAGCTGTGAATCTGCACAGGAGGAGGATGAACCCCCCCAGTGCAGGATGCTCCCTCCAGAAGCAGGGCAGTGAGCAGAGGATTTCTCCAGCCATGACTTAATACTGAATTAATTTTGAACAGAGCAGCTATAAACCTGGTGCTGTATTCACTGGTTTATGAGGTATATTCTTTGTCTTTGGAGGCAGGGAGAAGTCTCTAAATGTCCACAAGCATCATCTTGCACAGGCATCAGATCCTTTTCTCCTTTAAAATTCAAGTGTGATTTGCTGAGGCTCAGAGCTGCAGTGGGATGGTTTCTCCCTCCACCAGGCAAAGCCTCCACCATGTGTTTTGTAGTGATATAAGTGAGGAGGATACATGACAGAGTATGAGGCAGAATCTATTGCTCATACTTCAGGGTGTAAATCAGTCAAAGATAGCTTCAGGTGAGAAAGAAATCTCATCTCTATATTTAATGCCTGGCTATAAATTTGAGGCCTCTGACTCCCTCTCATGCAGAAATATTGGCTAATGTGTTTTTTTGTATATACAAGTGTGCATTTGTCAGTTTGTGCTGCCCACAGTGCAGACATTCGCAATTTTGATCACAGATGAGGACTCCCTCTCCTGAGATTTTTCTCCAAGTGTAGATTCAGTTTAGAAGCCCACAGAGGAGGTTGTGCCTGTATTAAATAGCAGCCAGGTGCCTGTGGAGCAGCATTCTTCACAATCCAAAATTTCAAAAGATTATAATAAGAAGAATTCATAGTATGCAGTTTTCTGTCTCCTCACAGGCCAGCAACACCATAAATATGATGAGGACTTTTAATAGCTTGAGTTCAGGTTCCTTAATGTATTTCCTAGGTAGTGCAGCCATGTGCTTGAAACCACCTTTCCTGATTCTTTTTCAGGCTGTGAAAGAACAGTACTCTGGAGCCCATGTGAGCTGTGTGCAGAAGGCTGCATGCCTCCTGAAAGGAGCTGCTCTTTCAAGAGGGTGAGAAGCACTAGAAGCCTCTAATTACAGCAGTGCAAACTGTCAGCTCTTGTATAGTAGGCTATATTAAAATGTAGTTTGTGTTGATTCACTTTCAAGCCAGGATAACAACCTCACAGGAAACCAGGCTTTTACATCAACTAATTAAAAATTGATATGGCTCCAATGCAGCCTAGATAAGAAGGCACTCACCCCTCTACTGCCCTGGACAGCCAAGCAAAGGCCAAGTATCAGGCATTGCTAATTCCCTGCTGATTCTCCTGCAGGTAACTTGTAAAGAAATCTAAAGGCTATTTCATTTACTGCCCCATAACAGCTTTATAATCAGGTATGTGCTTCTGTAATAATTTACTGGTTTAATGATATTACATTTTGTTCAGGCAAAAAAAGATAATAAAAACTCTTATAGGTATATTTCCCTTTAGTACTCAGCCTTTTAAGGGCTGAGGGAACAAGATAGGAGGGACACATAAAAAAGCCCCCTAAATTTCACTGGCTTGAACCAGAGCTGTTGGGTAGGTGAACCCAGGCAACCATTAAACACTTTGGCACCACACATGGCACTAAAAATAACTTCTCTCACATGTGAAACTCCTACATTAGGAAGCAAAACAGTGGATTGAATAATGGGTAGCATGCTCTGGGAAGCATCCTTATGATTTCATAGCTGTAGCTTGGCAGGCTGCACCCCACTCCTTCAGGTTCCTCAGTCAGTGATGGGAGCAGGACAGCCCCACACCAGGCACTGACCGACTGGGTTGGCTTTTACAGGGACATCTTCTGCCCTCTCACCCCCCTGGTGCAGCACTGGGTAGAGCTAAAAAGTGGCTACAGCCTGTGGTGATGAATGTCTGGAGCTCTTCTGGGATGTGACAGCATTTCAGGGGCTGCTGTAGCTGTCCTGCTGTGTATGGACACCCCACAAACTGCAGCTGCCTTCATGGTATTGTGTAGCTGCAAGGAGAAGGTTAACAATGGGAGAAATTTCTACTTAGTTCATTAATACTGTAGATGTTATTAAAAAAAAAAATTAAACCCCGGTTGGCACAGGCTGCAGGATTTACTAATCAACATGTCAGTTCATTTCCAAATGCCTCATACACCTCGAGTTATTTTTGTCCAGCTGCTTCCTGCAGATGCAATTTGAACAGTCAGAAATAAAAGCAAATTTCAGTGCACCAGCAGAGTGCTGCTGGCACTCTCCTCTGACTTAGGCAGGTATCTTCTAAAGGCTTTCACACAGGGCTGGGGGAGAGGGAACAGCCAGTGTAAATACGGGGAGATACTCAGTAACTTATTGCTAAAGCTGAGGAAATCCTTGCCTGCGGGCCACACACAGCATTGTTTCCTTTGCAAACTGATTTAGGAAAAAACTTCTAAGATTTGTGCTGAAGATCTTTTATTTGTAACTGTGCAGTGAGGGCTCCATTATCTATGTTCAGCTATGATATTCAAAAACTGCTTAACTCTACAGTTGATAGGACTTCTGCATGTGAAAAGTTAAGCACCTTCCCACATGCTGGAAAAGTTAAGCATTTTCCCTGCACTGCAGCCTCCCCTCTAAGTGCATTTGAGCACAGGAATTGTTCCCTGTGTGCATGCAGTTATGCCTCAGAGAGGGCATCCCCATGAGATGGGCCTGGGTTCTGTTTCATGGCTGGGTTAGGAAAAGGTGTGGGTTAACAAATCATAGCAGTGATTAGGATCACAATAAGAAGCTTAAATAATGAGGAATTAAAAAGATAATGAGACTGATAAGTCTCATTGAGGCTCACTAAAGATACTACCTGTGATGCTCTAGAGTGAAGCTGAAGGAGCACATTTTTCAGGCAGTTTGGGTTCAGCCACTCCTTGTGCTCTCCTCTTGGCTTATGCTGCCTCTGCCTGTGCCAGCTGAGCTGGGGCAGGGCTGGGCTCCCCATCCTCCTCACCTCTGCTGTGCTTGCCAGCAGGTACTCAGCCCTCCTAGCAGCTCCACTCTCTAGGCATCACACCCTGATGAATTCCAAGCAGGAATTCAGGAAAATCACTCCAGAGATACCTGCTGACAGCAGGAAGCTGTTGATTGCAGTGCTCCTGATGTGCTGCTCGGGTTTCTGTCTGCTTTCCCCGCTGTTCTCTATGGTAATGCCCTTTCACCATGGGTGTTACTGGGAGCTGGAGCACAAATACAGCAGTCTGTAATAAACCTGAGCTTCCAGGATATGTTTTTGCTAGAGAGGGAACAACAAATGCTTATTTTCTTTTGAAGTAGCTCATCTGAGCTTTTAGCAATCAGAGGGAGATTTCCCTTGGCAGGCACAACAAGGACTCTTGCTCTGAGTCCCAGGAGAAAGGTGGCTGTGCAGAGGAGGCTGTTATCAGCTCAGCCCTGTGGCTGCTTGCCAAGGGAGAATTCTGGAATGCCCTGTGCTGCTGGCTCCCCTGGCAGGCATCACTGGCACCCAGGGCATTCCCAGAGTACTTTCCTACCCCTCCTCTCACACACAGGTGTCACAGACATGTTTTATGAAAAATCCTTTCCTTAGGATTTTTTCTCCTGAGAAGCCAAGAGGCCTCAGAAACAAAATGTAAACAATGATTATCTGCTGCTGTGGAATGCAACAGGTGCATCTGTGATTGGTCTCATGTGGTCGTTTCAAATTAACGGCCAATCACAGCTGGCTCAGACTGTCTCGGTCAGTCACAAGTCTTTGTTATCATTGCTCTTCTATTCTTAGCTAGCCTTCTGAGGAAATCCTTTCTTCTATTCTTTTAGCATAGTTTTAATATAATATATATATCATAAAATAATAAATCAAGCCTTCTGAAACATGGAGTCAGATCCTCATCTCTTCCCTCATCCTAAGACCCCTGCGAACACCATCACACACAGGTACCTCAGCCACCTTCTCTTCTGCTCTTTGCAAGTCTCTGGAACTTTTTTTTACCAGTGTGACCTGAGTGCTGGAGATATTTAGGAGTTTTCTGCCTTGAGAGCAGATTCCCATCACTACAGGCTTATCTGGGACAAAGCTCATAACAGCAGAAAGCCAAGGGTCAGTATATTAAAGCAGAATGCAATAACCCATTCAGTTGGAGGCAATCTTGATTTCCATATAAATGCAGAAAGTTATATTTGAATGTGCACCTCTCAGGCATATGAAATGCTAATGGTGAAGTAATTTTTATGTCACTTTGTTTTGATTTAGTTGTTTGATAAATGGAATTCTTTCTGCCATTCTTGCCATCCTGTCTTGCTGCACCAGTGTTTGAGTAGGGTTAATTTTAATTGGAATTAATGACTACCAATGGCCCTTGTGCAAGTCATTGGCTAACTCTTAAAAACTTGAATTCCTGGAATTGTCAGAGATGTTTAAAATGCCCTGTACTGCAAAGTAGTAATGACCTACAGTTTGGTCTGTGGTTCTGAGCTAAAGAGGGTATGTAACTCCTCTTCCACATACCCTTAGCTTGACCCACAGTTTTACCTCTAAACCTACTTTTAACAAGAGACTATGTTGTTAATAACATGCTTTCAGAGCTAGACTTTTTGTTTCAGCTATTTTCCAACCCTTCAAATGGCAGAATTTGTCCTAAATTCCTTTGCTACTTAGATTCCTGACCATTACAGGCACCAACCATCCTGACCTCTTTTCTACCAAGTTTTATGATAAAGGTTATGCTAAATTTCTGATTTCCCTTTAAATAATTCTAACATGTCATGTATCATTAATAAGTATGGAGTGACATCCTAGAAGATGGTATATTTACCATCTTACCATATTTTTATTCCTTATAAATGAAAAAGGAGCACAGATGACAGCTTACCATGCAGGGATAAATGAAGTGCAGCTCAGAAGGAAAAGTGATGAATTGTAGTGTTATCTAGAATGTAAAGCAGAACCACCTCTCCCCAGCAGCCACGTTGGCAGGACAGGGCTGCCAAGGCAGCTCTCAGCCTCAACAAATGACTTCCCACTAACAGTTCTTATCTTGTACTAGTGGCTTTTTGTTATCCTGTAGGAGCTTCTCCTCAGTAACAGGAGCATGCTGACTTTCTATAGATAATGCCAGTGTGGGTACAGCATCTGTGGGTGGGAGGGGCCCCTGCTCTGCATGCCAAGCACTGGGCCCACATCTGGAGAGTGGAAGATGCTGCTTTACTGGGATGATGCCCTCTGTGCTTGTCACTACACAGAGCTGCAGGCAAAAAGCAAGAATTCTAGCTAGTGGGGCATGCTCAGAAAACATGCAGACTTACCCTGCCCCCAGTTTATGGGTATCAATTCTCCCAGGAGATCTTTTCTTCAAGAGTACCAACAAAAACTTTCAACAATGTGATACGCTCCTAAGGCTTCTGAGCCACTTCTCTGCTACTCCTTTTCAAGCTTGGTTTTGATTTCATTGTTCCTAGTTCAGTTTCTAGTATTTTGTGCAAAAGTCACATCAACAGTATAATAAATCTTTTCTTATCTCTAAAATACTTTTCCTGTTGCCTTGTTCCCACAAGATACTGCTGCTGTTGTGACAACTAAATAGATACAACAGCCTTAGAGTTCAAATATGACTCATGGTATGTTAACTTACTGATACAGTAAACCTGAAAGGGAAGGAAGGAAAAAAGATAGTTTGCTTTTTCAATACATTTTTGGTTTTAAAACTAAATAATGCAAATAGCATTTTAAAATGTGGTGTTTTTTTTTTTTTAAATCAAAAACCTACTTGTATAAAGAGAATCTAAACTTTTAAACTAAAGTTTTTTGTTGTTGACAGTCTTCCTATCATCTATTCTGTTTCCCTCTCCCCTAGTACTAATTACAGACTTTTGTATAATTGAGAAATCCATAAGTATATAATAGTTTTGATAGTTTCTAATTTACTCAGAATTTCAGCCTGTGTTATGGGTCAAGACTATCCTTCTGTCAGATTAAAATTATTGTTGTCTTTTTGTAATAGAGAATATGGAGAATATGAAGGCATTTCATTTTCTTGTGAAGAATACAAAGGGAGATATAGAATGTCAGAAGGGACATGTTGAATTTCCAGTGCCATTGTTGGCACCTGTGTTTATTATTCATCCCCTGCAGACAATGAAACCCAGACTTGTTTATAAATTGCTACTACACATATTAAAAAATCATACAGTGTGTCTTGTCCTCTGCTCATTACTTGCACTTGATATTTGTCTCTGCTGGGTTTTCTTTTTCCTAGAGATGTTTTCTTTTTGTCATGTATCCCAGAACAGAGCCTACATTCAGTGCCTTCCCTTTCAACATTTCTAATTCCAGAAGACCCACTAGAAACATATGTGAGAATCATCAGAAAGATCTCTGAGGTCTATTCAGACAGAAGAATGAATCACACAAGTTCTCTTCCAAGTTTTCAACTCTTCTGTCAAGCATCAGCATCCCTCCTTTGCTTCTCTTGTTAAGAGAGACAGGCAGACCCAGCGTGCTTGGCTCTGTTCTGCTGCTCTGGCTCATCTTTCCCGATATTTTCTTGCGCCATGAACTGAACTGCAAATAATAGGATTGCTTATATAAAAGGCTGCCTCTTTACATGAGTAGAAGCCGCGCATTTGGGCTCTTTGAAACTGGCTCTATGGCATTTCATAGACTTTGTTCTCTGGTCAGAAGTTCAGGATGTTCCATTTCTAAATCTGATTTCCGGCTAAACGCGTCGCATTGACTGATCATCCTTGGAAGTTTATGTGCTTTTAGAGTTAAAGATGTGAATGATTAATACTTCTGCTGTGCTTGCCTATGAATCATTATATGATGCCCTGATTTTTCTTTCTAAATCTCTGTAGCTCTAGCAAATAAGGTGTTTAAGGGAGAGAGGGGAGGAAAAAGGGTAGAATATGACCTTACTGTTAGTCACACTTCAGATAAAATAATATTCTTGCAAGGACATGGTTCTCTTTGAGTTTCTGCCTACCTTGTGAACTGTGACAAAGTGCAGACTATCACCTGCAGGCTTTTGGAAGTAAATTCAAACATAAAAGTCGTGACAGTTGAAGCAACAGACGAAACTGTCAGGATTTAAGTTTCAATACAATCCCAATTAACTCCAGTATTACTTCCTCTCAAGGTAAATTAGACATTTTCAGGGTATTTGAATGAAGTATTCCTCTGGGATATTCTTCCCCATCTAGTGACCAGTGTTCTTTAAAGAACCTCTGAACCTTTCTTGTCTCCCTTGCCTGTGGTGGAGGGAGCTGATGTCTGTCCTGCATGCAAGCAACTCCTTGAAATTACTGATTTGAGAACAGCAGGGCACGACTCATCTAAGCACAGGAATCTACACTTTACACAAAATGCATTTTCCCAAACAGCCACCCACATTTCACTTGGTTCATCTGTGATCCTTCATCATCCCAGCAAGGAAAGCAGCATCTTTCTGTGCTCTCTGAGCCCTTAACTCAGGTTTCTGTGGTGGGGATACAGTCTAGGAGGGACTAGGCCCCAGGGGGAGATGCTTCACTTCTGCCACCAATTTAAATTAGAACAAACAGGAGACTAGAAATTGATTTGAGAAGGGATTAGGGATTCAAAGAGCTGTGCTGGGGTTGCTCTCAGGGGGCAGATGCCATGCCATTGACTGGCAGGCATTACACTGAACACTCTGTGCCATCCTAGAAGGCACAAGGCTAGTGGCTCTCATGGCACTCTTAAATTCCCCTTGCCATATTTCTTCAGTGAGGCAAGAAAGATTTCCCATTTGACTTCACCTCTTGGGGAAAAAATTCTTCATCTTATGCTTGTTTTGTCATAAATACTGAGGTAGACCAGGAGAGCACATTTTAATTTAAAAACCCAAACAGAATTTTAGACAGTCTTTTCCTTTCTTTGCTGAGATATGAGAATGGAGCTTTCACATGGAAAAATATGGAAAATAGTCTGTGGATTGATGGCTGCCACTGAAGAGGAGATGGCAGCAGTATTTAGGGGCATGAAACCACTCTGCCCTGGTTTGATAATGTCTAACTGTATAGCAGTTTCTGTGCTCTTATCAATGGCTGCCACAGCAAAAGCCCTTGCTTCACCTCATGGCAGATGCCTGCTTCTCCTCAGAGAGACAGAGGACTCAAAAGAAAATAGGAAAAGAACTTTAAATTCCTTGCTCTGTCTCTTACCTGCAGTCCTTTTTCTTCCCTTTGCAAAGTGATTGCTTTCTGTAGCCAACTTCTTTTAGAGAGAACTATTTTCTCTGAGGTACTCATAATGTTTCCATAGCTCAGATCACCAGGGAATGCAGTCTCACACTACTTGGGGACTAATTGCACAGAATAATTACTGAGTCCTCAGCCCTCACAAGGATTGTTTCATAAATAATTCCCCCTTTAAATGTTGATTACACATATGCTTCCTGAAAGAATTGTGCAGAGGAAATAATTCTCTGAAACTGTCACTGCTCCTGTCATGTGGCACAGGAAGAAAAGGTTGCAGGGTGGGAGCGACAGGAGAGGTGGGCAGGGTCCCTGTCCTTTCTCCTGGGCTCTGAACATGGGCTGGTTTGGCAGAGTTGATGAGCCCAACACTCAATTTGAAAGCAGGAAAGGCAGAGCTCTGTTGCTCAGCACAACCTGTGTCTAAAGGCTGCTGGAAATGGAGGGGCGAAGCTGGGTTTCCAATAAAAGGGAAAGGAGTTTATAGGGGGGTGTGTGTGTGGCTCCACTAAAATCCTTGCCTCAGGCTTTTTCTGCCTGCTTCAGAAATTCAAATGGATGTGGCAGTCCGTGTGCTGTGAGGGGGACTGTGGAGGTAACCATATAAATGTGATGGAATGAGAATTTAAAATAGTGAATGTGTAGTGGTTGTGTAAATGACAGACTACAGATGGGGCTTTGCTAAATGTATTAGCATGATTGGTGAAGCAGGCTGACAGTATTGTTAAAGCCAACACTAGAGCATTCATACAGAGCAATCAATATCCCTCCTGGCTGCAGTTCCCTGTGTCAGGTGAAGAAAATGTTTTAATAGAAATTCAGTTTATGTGTCTGAAGTGCAGGAGGGGTTTTTTTTGTATTTCTTATGGTAACAAATGTGCTTTTCTCTTTCAAAGTATGTGTCAGGTGAATTTTTTTCTTTCTTGTGGAAGGTGGAAAGCCTATTGTAATAACCAAAAAAACCACAAGTGGCAGTAGGGCACTGGCAGGTGAATCAAGCATCAGCCCCAGCTAAGCTAAGGCAGGGGCTGTCTCTGGATGACGGCTTGCAGGCTAAAAATGAGCATGTGTGTAAGTGTGCAGCCTGAAATAGAAGTGAGTTGTATTGAATAGTAAAACATAATATTTATAACCCTACCCTAGCAATTTATAACATACCCACATCCTACTACAGAGGGCAGAACTATAATCAAGAATACTTCTGGAAGCTGAGAAACACGGTTTGCAAATGCATGTTCTAGTAAGTGCTTCTTAACTGCTTACAGGATCTATATCATCCGCAGAAAATCAGTTTTCAATGGAGAGTTTGATTTTTTAGAGAGTTTTTTACTGCTTTAGCTACTAGTACCTGTGTGAATTCCGTGGCAGATCTACAGGTGCAAAGAGGGCACAGCTTGGGCTCTGGTTTGGGTTTACATTTTCACAGTGGGGGCTGCAAAATGATTCTTTCCCCTAGTGCTCAGTGGGGTAACTCCTGTTCCCTGGACACAGGGATGTGCTGACAGCTTGCCATTTGCATAAACAGCCTCTGCCTGGGTGTTGTCATCAGTGAGGTGTTTGATAGCTTGGGTTCAGATACCTGAGTTCACCACTCAGCCACTTTTGAAGGCTGCCCTGGTCATTTCATGGTATTTGCATGAGTTGTTTTTTGAGTGATACAGCTCCCTGTATCTACTGTGGCACTGCTGATGTATGAAGGCGTTCCCAATACTATTTCTTCCTGTGAGACCTGACATGGGACAAGTGTTAATAGGTTTCCTTTAGATTTTGATAGTTATCAGCAGTTACCATTATTTTGCATGAATCAGAAGTGGCTTAGAATTCAAGTTTAACAGTGATGATGGTCTGACCACAAAGAACAAATAATCTTTCCCCAAACCCAAAACATAACAGAATTATTTTTTTAAGGCTTCTTCTCTGTTTGCTTTGCCTTCAGCTAAAAAAACAATTTCAAAAACAATCTAAAAGGCCATATTAACTACAGAATTTTTAAATGTGCTTCTGTTGTCTGTGTCTGTGAAGGAATAGCATGGTCCTGCTTGCAGCCTGAGCTTTGTCCCACAGCTAAAGAGAGAGCACTGCCCCTCATCAGGCACATCAGGCTCCAGAGACTTCTCCAGGAAAAGGGCCAGAGTCAAGGCTCTTGCTTGAAGCTGCATTGATCCAACCCCTGCAAGAACATAAGAGAAATAATGGCAAATTCCTTCCCCAGACAGAACATTGCCATTTTCTACAAGATGTGATCTTTAGAAATCAATCAATTTTGTACTTTTCAGTAAATTCAGGCAGCTCCAAATTAATTTGGAAAAACTGCTTGCATAAAAGTAATTATTTTAAGTAAATTTCTGCTTATACTCCAACAATAATATCAATGTGGATTTCATTAATATGTTTCATTAAAAGGATTTCCATTAGGAATTAGTTCCAAAATTGCCTAATCTGTCAGACTCTGAGGACACCCATAATTACATCTATAGCCTTTCTAGATCTATACCATTTTCCCTCCTGTCTCTCTGTGTCTGTGCTAATAAGCATTTCTAAACTGCCTGTTAGAATAAGAGTCTGGCAAGTTTTACAAATTACTAAAAGTTTTGTTTTCTTTTACATTTGTTCAGATCCTCAATCTTCTCATTCATTACCTTTAAATGTATTATCCTACTGTTTTTTTTAATAAAGAGGCAGCGAAGATGAAAGTCTAATTACAGACAGTATCAAATCTAGATGTTGCATTCTGGCCATGCCATCCCATATGGTTTTTAAGCACATCCTCAGATAAATTCTTGTGCTCCAAGGAGTGAACATGTCCAGATCCTCACACTGAAAGGGCTCCCCAGTTTCTGAAAAGGCAACTTTCAGCAAGGGATCAGGGACCTTCAAAGTGGTTGGTGGGCAAGCTTCTCTGTTTAAGAGAAGGATCCCAGTGGTGGTGGGAGGCTGCCAGACACATCACAATCCAGTGTGCAAGAAATCATGGCCTCACACTGCCTTGAGTCTCTGCT
>NW_005054300.1:17856860-17881317 GCF_000277835.1 Geospiza fortis
AGTTATTTTTACAATATTCTTACTTTCCAAGGTTAAAGCTGATAAGCTGATAAGAAAAGTAATATAGAAATAAGAAATAAAAAAACGTCTACAAGGAGCAACTGAGAAATATTACTTTTGCTTAGCTTTAGTTATTTAAAAAGGAGCTCTGTTTCACTTCTCACGTGTTAAGCTTTTCTTTGGATAAGATTTAGAAACAATAATGAATTTCAGTGCTACAATAGGTTGAAATTGAATGTTTACCTATACTTTGAACAAAACCATTATAATTAATTGTATTTCAAACAGCATGCACACAATAAAATAGATTCCTCCATATAGTAGCATTTAGTAAATAGGCAATATTGTTCTCTTTTCTCAAGACCAGATAACAATAGACCAATTATTCTTTACTGCTTTCTAAGAGGGCTTCCCATTGTACAGAGAGGTTTAACATCTGGATCAATGCTTGCATGATTCTTAATGAAGTCCTTTAGCTCTTAGAAATTATTGAAAAAACATCTCCCGTGGAAAACAAAGATTAGTTGAGCTGGATGTCATGCTGAGCAATGGATGTTTTTCTTGGCTGGCACACCATAAAACTGCTTCTATTATCTGCACCAAGGAAGGATCTCCAGGCTTTAGTCCAGTAAACAAACATTTTCTTGTCATTCAGTGTATTCTGAAGCTTCCTGGTTTTCTTTATGGGTGAATTAACTGTGTGGTTGTTGCCATTGCATCTTTGCTTTGCAGTGTGCCCAAAGGAACCCTGGGAAAAATCTGTATTTGTGACATAGCCCTGAGAAATCCTACATGTCTGTCCTGTAAATCCACATGTTAAAATTTGCCAGAACAAGGATTAAGCTGTGTGAGAGGGCTGTTGGCAAAGAGCAGGAGGTGCAAGGTGCAGGAGTGAGGGACTGTGCTGAGGTACCAGCCTCTTCAGCACTTTTCCAGATCACTGCCAGGTACACACAGGAAAACCAGTTTAAAAGCTTTGCCTTGTTTTTTGTGTGTTTTCTGCCTGTTCCCCCTGTGCTGCACTCTAGATGAAGGGCAGTGCCTGTGAGGAGCACCAGTGCTTGCCCTGCTGGCCCAGAGCCCAGCAGTGCCAGGGCTGGGAGGCTCAGCAGCAGCGCTCACTGTGACCATCGCACACTCGTGGATGGTGGCTCTCACACAAAGAGACAGCACTGCAAACAACTCTGTCAGATCAAGTCACGCACATGCCTGGAAGAGCAGACTCCTTTTCCTCATGGGAGTAGCTTGATAAGAGTGTGAGCTGATTCCTTCCTTGAATCCCAGGATTTATTCATATCACTTCAGCAGTTTTCTCTCACTTTTTGGCACGCCATTCCAGTTCTCTGGGTTTCCACCTAACCCAGGGGCCTCTAACTACTGAAGGGCTCTCTGTAATTCTGCTAGTACTGGCTCCAGCAGAGGTGAGGCTCAATAAATCTCAGCTGGTGAATAACTCTGATTTTTAAGTTGAAGAGATAAATGATGTGAGGGAAGCAATCATGGCAAAGAATAGTTCTGGTAAAGTGAATCAATGCGTGCTTTAAAATGTCCCGTTCTGGGACACGCGTTTCATGGAATGACCAGAGGATGCTGCAAGAGCTAAGCAATGAAATCTTTGCTTTCCCTCTGAATATGAGGAAGAGTTCCACATCTAAATGATTAGTTTAATACTCTTTTTAAATTAAAACATGCAAGGGGAGAGACACTGAAAAAGAGAGTGTGGCTAGAGGCTTCGCAGCAGTTATACCCACGCTGATGAACAGCATGGCTCTGTGCTCTCCAGCCGAGGGACTGGAGAAGTGAAATTACATCTGACAGCTTTATTTCTACATTACCTCAATTTTGGCTAAAGGCAAAATTGATTAAAAAGAGTAAAAACTTAGGATGTTAGGATTTGTGGCTGCATTTCTGTGTTGAAGTCCCAGCATTAATCTAGACTTGTCTGCACTGGTTACAGGAAGAGAAAAGGTAATTCTGTACCAATTTCAATGTGTGTTTATAAATAAAGTACTGATGTAATAATAGAGCTTTTTTAATGCATGAAATTTAAGGGTTCATGTGTCAAGAGAGGCACAGCTGCAAAGTGATGAAAAAAATACAAGTAGTAAGAAGCACCTGAGAATGGTGTGCTTAGGAGGGAAAATAATTGGAATAAACAGAGCTACTCTGGAGAAAAATTATTGTACAGTAAAATACTAAAGTGTGATTATTATCTATAGAAATAGAAACACTTTCTCTAGATAAGTATGTATAGAGACAGACATGCAAACAAGGACAAAAGCAGTCACCTTGTACAAAGGAGCACCTTCAGAAGCCCTGGAGAAAAAACACAGAAGTGATAAGTGACAGATTCTGCCTTGCCTTTTTTTGTGTCAATCCTGTTCATCTGGGTTTTTTTCAGTACTTTACAAAAACAGTGCTGAGATTACGATATGGCTTTGGTTTTTGTTAATTTGCCAGATTCACAAAGGATATTGACCAGTTAAGATACCAGTGAGGACTTGTTGTGTGAATTCAGTTTGCATTATTTACAGTGTGGTACTAAAAGGGAGGGGATTCTGTCTGTTCATATTTAGGGTGGAAATGAACTCAATACAAACCTCTCCTCATAAGGAATTCTAAGAACAAGTTAAAAGATTCTGTAAAGAAATAAATTTTTAGTATTTTGAAAAAGGATGAAGCAGAAACAACAAGATGAAAAATGTGTCAGAACTAATAATCCAGATGTTTGTGTCTCTCACCCTGTGAGGCCAGTCAATCTTTGAAATTACCTTTTTTATTATTTTTTGAAGTTTAAGTACTATAGCAAGTATCTAAATGAAACTTTTTAATATTTCATGGATTGCACATCTTCTAATCTGTTCTTTATTTAATCTTTATGAAAATTACCCTTCAAATTCATTTTATTCATTCCTGAAAGACCCATATCTTCTGCATTATAATTTTTTAATTATCTTGATTTGTGTACAGCTATGACTAGAGAAAATTACAACTTGAATTTCCAAAATAACTGGTGTGACATACATGGCATCTAAATGATGTTCTGTATCCCTCACCAAAGAGCATTTTGGATGGTCTTCTGAAATGTTTTCCCTGAGCAAATTAAAGATTGTAATTCCAGTTTTGTGTTTCATTCCCCAAATTAGCTTAACCCGGTAGTAATACTGGTTGCAAACAGTTCAGATATTAATTGCCATGGCTTCCCCAGCCCTCAGCATTTCCTAACATCTTCCTTAGTAGATGGCATCCTGAGGAAAACAAGTGAAAAGATTTCACAGGGAAACTGTGAGAAATGAAATACCCAGCACTGATGTGTGGTGGGAAGTGACAGAGACTGATGCCCTGACTAAGCATGTTCAATTAGTTGTTATTGCTGCAAGTTTTATCCTTGGCACCCACTGACATGCCTGGGCCAGGGGAGCCAGCTCAAGGCAGCCCAGAGCTGCCCGTACTTTCTCAGCCCTTGTGTTAACTCTGTTTGGTCAATGATACAGACCAGGAGGAATTAAAGCTTCTCCAGTGTTTTACTGTCACAGCTGCTGTGATAAGGGAGCTGGGGGACAGCCATGACAGCTGAGATGCTCTGCTGGAGTGAGAAACCAGGCAAACGTCCAAAGTCCAAGCAGGCACTTGTTTGTCAAGTAGTTCATGACAATCTAAATGGTAACAGCTGAAAAAGCAAGCGCTTATCAAACAGGTTAGTCAAGTTGCAATATCAATGTTCCAATGCTTTGGTCTCTAATGGCTTCAGTCTTTGATGTTTCTTAATCTCCAAGGCCAAAACTGCTGCGCTCAAGACTTCTTTGATGAGAAAAGCAAGGAGGAAGATGGGGGTCTTTGCTCCTCCCCAAACTGTGCTATCACTGGTGCTTATACATCCTTTTTTGTTAGAGAAAAACAGTCTGGTCCAAGGCCTCACAACCTCTTTCCACAGGCTGCCCAGATAGGTGGTGCAGGTCCACCCTGGCATGACCTGGATGACCATCAGATGCTGGTCATGCAATTCCTGCTAATAGCCACCAATCTGAATAGCCAGCAGGATTAAATAACCTCATGACTTTTATACAACTATGCCAAATCAGTGCACGTTATGCAATGTTTCACTTTCTGCCTTGAACTGAGCAGCTGTGTGGTGTGTCTGGTGTGCAAGGCAAGGGTGCTTTCCACTGGGAGCTACAGTGGTAATCCAGCCACTCTCCTGGCTGGAACTCTCAAAGGAGCCTCTTGTTTCTTGTCCTAATTAAGTCTATCAAGCCAAAAATTACTGTGGGCAGAGTTTTCAAACTCCATTATCCAGAGTGCAAGTGTGAACCCTGGTACAGACCTGATGGTATCTAAGGTGACAGTCAGGGTCTGGCCCCCAAAAGAGGAGGAGCAAAAGCAGAAAGCAGCACAGGGGGGAGGTGCAGTGGGCACCTGAGGAGCACAGGCTGACACACACACTCACTGCCTAGTGGCACTGGCTGGAGCTGCTTTCAGCAGCTTTTGTCATGTTTCACACTGTATCTTTGATCCAAATGTATTTTACTTTGGCAGAAAGCTGTTTGTACCTCCCTTAGCATATGTGCAGTATGTGTTGTATTATTCTTTTCTCCAGATGATTTAAACAATGCTTTTCTCAGCTGCTCCTACTGCTGCTGGTTCACATACATGCTTCATCTCCCACACAGTGTCTCTAAATTATTTGTATTTTTTGAGTGTGCCCTGGAAAACTTGCTAAATCTGTCTTTCAGATCAGGCATTCAGTTCCACCCAGAAGCTGAAAATATTTGACAACTTTCAGTGTTTTTTCCTCCTCTGTGGAACTTAAAAATACAGAACCCTGTGAGAATGAATGAGAAGCCCTGCTTATGTAATGCTGGTAGAGCTTTGCTGCACATTCAGATTGTATTTGAGGCAAAGCTTAACATGCAGATGAGGTTTTACAATTCTTCATCCCTCCTGCTCTTTCTTGTTTACCTATAATGGATTTTGATTTATTTGATGATGGGATCAGACTTCTCTCTTCTGTATCATCAGGAACCTTTACAAGTTTTCTGCTCAGGGAAGGGATAGTAAGATTTGCATTATGGGGTTTTTTGTTACCGTTCCTCCACTGCAACTGAGATTTGAGAAACTCTGGTAAGGCATTTTTTTTTCTAGATACATATCTATAAATCAATAAAAAATATAAATATATATATGTGTACTGATAAGAATTATATAATACATTATTAGTAGCTGGAGGTAAAGAAAATTATTTTCTACCTGAGATTATAAATGTGTTAGGCAAATTTTTCCAGCTTAGAAAGTTTCTTCTGTGTATTTTTATCATTGGGCATTCTTGTCAGAAAAACTACCAAAAACTTTAATGTACCCTGGATTCATTAGTAGCTGCTAATGAATCTGTGATTCTACAAAATGCCTGTGAAACAAACACAATCTCTTCATAAGTTTTTCTGTGTTAATAGTCTTCCTGCAGCTATCCTAGGTGTCATACGTATTCATCAAACATCTGTCTTTGCTTGCTGGCAAACTGAGCTAATAATATATGCAATAGTCTGAGCTGAACCAAAGTTGAGATGTGTGCAAGCTTGTACATATGTTTCCCAGTAAAAAGGGGAAAACACTTAAGCTTACAATAGATGCCTTCTATTTAGCTTACTTATTTTTGTTCTGCATGTATTTCATTATTATTAGCAACAACTTTTTATCAATGTTACCATAGAAATGGAGAATGCTAATTCCTAGAATCATGCCAAAACTCATTTTCCATCCTGTTTACTTAGTTGCTTACTGCAAACAATGCTTGCTAGATAGCTGTGAATAATTCAGAGCAGCTACATTATTTGGCCAGTTTATTTTTGTGTGCAATATCCTTCCGTTTCAGCAATACATTTTACATGTTGTTCTGGAAGAGTCTTGTGAAAATATGCTGAATTTTAAAGGCAAAACCATCAATGAATTTCTGGGGGAAGGAGGGGGAAACCCTAACAAGAATCCATAGGATTAAAGGAAAGGAAGGGAAGGGCTGTAACTTATGTACTGAGTAGCTCTTTTCTCTTTGGAAGCCATTTCATACTAATTCATAAGATGTGTTTCCTCAAACCAGTACATACATGTTTTAATGGAACTCAATGATCATCAGGCATAAATCATGTACCAAGCTGCTCTTCAGTGTTTCTCCTGAGAGCTCAGACTGTCAGAAGAACTTAAGGCACTGCAGCTGTATCACCTACAGCCATCTAGAACCTGAGTCATTTAACCATAACATTACAATTTATTTAATTTTGAAATACTAATTAATTGCCAGGGAAGAGGGCAAGAGATTCTAGAACTATCTAATAACCACATTTGTAATGCAGCGATTGGTTAGAAAATTAACTCTCTTAAAATAACATCTTGGAGTTCCATAATTAATATAGTTAGGTCACTCCACTATGAATCCTAAGAGTTGGGAAACAATAATTTCAAAAATATTCCTACTGTAGCAGCTGAATCCACTTTAAAAAATCAACGTATTCTTTCTGCTTCATGCAACACCATCAGCTACTGCAAATTGCAAATGTCCTAGAATCAAAACTTAGCAAGCAATTTTGTTAATGTAGCAGAAGGTGGAAAAGAATACAATTCAGTCTTTCACAGCAATATTGACTCTATTGTGCTGACAACCCTGCTCATGCTTCATGCTACTGCATAACTGGAAAGAGAGACAAATCAGAAATTTACAGCACCTTTTACACAGTACAGTATTTTTATATAGCCATCCCCTTGATTTTTCTCCCCCCAACACACAGCATGAATTAAAAGAGAGAAGAGGAAGAAAGGGAGATGTTGTTACCTAAGTGTAGGCTCCTGACTCTGTCTCTTGGCATTGTGAATGAGAGCATTGATTTTATAATGTAAATAGCACTTGGTGATTCCTCTGGTCTGTGTTTACAGACTTGCTTGCCTATTCTCTACCATTCACCTGTTTCCTTGCAGCCTGTGTAACTCAGAAGTGGATCTCCCTTTGGTATTGGGTACTCCTATTGTTTCCTCGTATGCTGTAAACAGCAACAGCACCTCAGAGCTGAGTGCCAGCACAACACAGGTAGTAAATAACTGATTCAGCTCTTAAAAAGAACTTCATAACTGACAAGTTTCTGCACAAAATCCTGCATTTCCACACAGTGTACGGCTCCATTGGTAAGAGCCCCATCTGGAGCCCCAGCAGTGTCACAGGCACTGAACTGCAGCCACACTGAGGGTGTGCTGTGGCACCCAGCTAAGGTCTGGAGGGGTTAGCCAGGCTATGCCCAGCTATTTGCACCAGGACTGTGAGTGCAAAACTACCCCTAATGTCATCAATAACCTCTGCCTCCGATCTGCAGGTGCATCTCTCAGTGTATCAGCCTTTTCTCAAAGCTATCCCCCTGGGAAGCTCACTGCAGTAACAGCCCATCTTTAGACATTACGACTTGGACTTTCCACATCCTTTCAGCCTTTCAACCCATTTTTGCATTGCAGCATGTGAGTGTCTGTCTGTGTAAGCAAAGTAGTGATGATCACTTTGATCAGCCCTGGTACCAGCACTGCCAGCCCTTTTCCCATTGCACACAGGAGCGCATCCCATAAATCCGGAGTGACTGCAGCCAGCCATCTGCAAGGGAGCCAACATTCAGCTGCAATGAGCAGGTAATGCTTCTGCAGTCAGGATTTTTCAGCTGGGGTTTCTCTTTTCGCTTGAAAAGGTTTTGATCAAGAATGGCAGTTTAAAAAAAAATCCTACTGTTCAGTACATGTATTGTTATTAAAGCTTCAGCTTTTCTCTGCTGTCTCTTCATTTGTCCTCTAAATTAAAAAATGGGCAACTCAACCCAAGGTTTCAAATCCAAGTGAAATTACTGCTGCTTGTAAAACTGCAGTAAGATTATTTTAATGTATATTACTAATATTTTTGATGTCCTAGCTCTGATTACACCATTCACAAAATGTTTAGAAAAATGCATATTAGTGCATATCAATAAGGATGGATTGAATTTGAGTGCCTTTATAGTGCTGCTGATAAAATTCTCACTTGCCAGAACAGAGTGTACTGCAGTAACAGCACCGTTCAGCAAGAGCATATTTGCACATGGTGAGCTTGGAGCAGAAATCTGCTTTCCCCTGGCAAGCTCTGTAACATCTGTGAGAGATAACAGCAGAAAGGTGGAAGATTGAGCACCCTTTGTCATGTTAGTCCACGCTGTGATAGCTGATGTCTGATGCTTGTCTTTGAACTCTGTTTCTAAGAAGAATGGGGTGGGCTAAAGATCTCTGTATCTCTGACTCCTTTTGATTAATCTCATTTCACTGTGCCCATCTCTGTGTCAGTGTCAGATAGCCACTGCCTGCTGCAGGCAGCCCCATCTCCAGGCTTCTCACTCCTGAGCAATTTGCAGCGAGTGACCCTGCTTCTCCTGCCCCTCTCTGTGTACATTTGGTGTGCTTTTCCTCTCCTGCAGATCCTCAGAGCAGCAGCACCAGCTGAGCTCCTGCCAGGCTCTGAGGAGTGCTCGGTGTGGCTGCTGCCCTCAGCTCTGCTCTCAGAATAAACCACAGGACGGCTCCAGCCGGGAGAACCCTGCCAGGCTCCTCCAGGAAGCCATGGGAATGTGGGAGAAATGTGAACTGGGGATGGTTCACTCCAGTGCACCTCAGAAGGGGGAAAGAGCTGATGGCTTCATCTTCAGAAATGGACCACAGGGACTAGGACATAAGGGGATTTTTGAAGGAATTTTGAATGAGTTAAAGAAAACATCTCTGAGTTTTTAGGTAATGGGGTTTATTTTTCTTATCTTCTGCATAGGCAGCAGGAAGGGTGAGTTCAACTCACATCTTCACAGGATGGTTCAGAAGGTCACAAGACAGACCCCTAGCTACAAGACCTTTTAAGGACTTATTAACCAATAAAACACTACCAATGAGAATATTTATATTTTTAACCTAATCCTTAAATATTTTGTCTTATGGACTCCTACGACAGTGTAAGCTTTCTTAGTCAATCATGTTATGACACACAAACCTACAGTACTGTATTCTAAAACTCTAAACTTCCTTCTACTTAATGTGTCTCTACTTTAAACTATAAAACCACATTCTCACTTCTAGCACGTAAGTTTGGAAGCCTTTTTCAAGGGATCAGCTGCAACGAGCAGGTAATGCTTTTGTAGCCAGGATTTTTCAGCTGTGGCTTCTCTTTTCACTTGAAAAGGTTTTGATCAAGAATGGCAGTTTAAACACAGGATCCCTCAGATCCTGTGTTTAATTCTAAACTTTGGCTTACAGGTCCAAAGTTCTGAGAATTCCCTGCATTTCAAATTCCAACAAGGACACCCCAGAATTTTGGTTTTTTCTGCACTAATGACAATTTTTAAACTGCCTGTGTAGTGCTGTCCTCTTGAAAGAATGCACAGTTACTGGAACAAATCACACTTTCTCTTCTCCTCTGTCAGCTATTAATAGTGGTAAATTTTAATTGCATATGTAAATAAAAACACTGTGTACTCATTAGTTTAAATATGTTTTTCATTAGGCAAATGAAATGCTTATTGTATATGATGCAAAGCTAAAAGGAGAATGTTAACAGCATTGAGCAGTTTGGGAAGTATAGTGACTTGAATTTTTAAAGTTCTTTCTTAGGATAAAAATAAACCATGTTTTAAGGGATTATTATGGGCAAATTTTGCAGTAGAGACATCTTGTTTCTGCAAATGGGAAAAACAAAGATAAGTGACAGAAGTATGGATATGGTGTCAAGGCCAATGCATTAAAACTTCTACTGAAAGGGAGAGACAGCACATAAACTTGCATTACTATTTATAGCACTGGCTATTTTAGAGATGGTAACTGCAAGGAGGGCAGCATTTTTCTGTTCCTATATAGAAAAATCCTGACACGTCTCACATTTTGATATCTTGAAACATATTGGTCCCAAATTACATCACTTCTTCATAGTTAATTTTCAAACTCTTGGAACGCCACACTCCAAATACAGTTTTTGCTATTTTTAGGGGTATGTAATTATAGTCAAGAAGATACAATTTTTCAGTTCAGTAATCCATACTTTCAAGCTTGGAGTATATTTATCTACCTACGTGCTCATGATTTGTTTCCTTTCTATCAAAAAAATACCCAGAATTTCATAACTAATTTACTTCTAAACCTTCTTTTCTATCTCCTTCCACTGTTCTGCTCACTATGAAATCTTATCACAGAGACATTTAGTAAATTAGTATCATTTTATACAAAAGCCTGCCCTCTAAACACTTCAGTCTTAGTAAAAAGATGCTCTGAAGGTATGACTTTCTAAAGTTATGGCTCAGAACAGTTTAACAATCTCCCTTAATATCCAAGCATGTGTTTCATGATTAATATGAGAACATAAAATCTCTCTCCCTGCAAAACTCAGAGCACCAAATACACTTTCTTCCCATATGCTTGAATAAGAGAGCCAAGATAAAAACCATTTTTATTTTATAAAGATAAGCTTGAACATCCTTGTCTCATCCATGCTTCTTTAGTTCAAATTCTATCAAACTTTTATACTGGAGGACTGTAAAATATTTATATGCAAGATGTAGCAAACAAAATGCAAGGGCTGGCTAGAGGGCAGTCTCTCAGAATTAACACAGAGCAGTCTAAAAAGGACTGATATGTCACTCTTCTAGATTCATTTGCCAAACTAAATTGTAGCTAGCAGTACCCATGGCCAAGAGAATAAGGGCAACAGAGATTCCACTTTGTATGAAGAGTTGTTGCATTTAACATGGTTGAAAACACATTAATAGTTTTTAAGACTAAAACAGGACTATATGATATCAAACTGGACTTAGTACGTAAGAGAGGCCAGAGGGTTTCACCTGTCAGTGCCCTGAATAGGTTTATGAATTGAGGCTGAGCTGCAGCAAAGTTTTGAGGATGATATTCAGTTTGGTCACGGCTGAAAAGCCAAGAACCAAGTAATCGCTTTTGCATCTTCTTGTAGGAAATGTTTAAAAGCTCTCATAATTTAAAAAGCAGTGCTTGGTATTCGATTTTTTTCACTTGTCTGGATCAATCTTCTAGTCATTGCATCATATTTTATTTCACCCTACCACTGGGCCATCTGAGGAGAATGGGAATAATAAAGTTGAGAGGGAAAAGATAGAGGTTTTGTCAAACAAAAGTTTGAGTTTTGTTTCAAGAGATTTAAGGAGGCTGTGACTTTATACTTGACAATATCCCATAATATATAATAGGCGCCCTTAATGCCTTCAAAATATTTTTTTCTAGTCTGCCATATTAAAATCAGTAGGGAGTGTAATGTATAAGTATCATTCACTGGACATTCATGCTTTCATACATGAAGAACAAAAATCCTACTTCAGTTAGGATCCATGCCCAAACAATCCACGGACTCATTTCCAAAGAGTTTGAGCAGAAGAGCCCACCAGGCCCATTGTTTACAGGCTAAAGTGAATTACAAAGCAATCCCACCCTGAGCTTCATTGTCATCACTGTTCAGAAAAGAAGTTCTCATTTATAATGCATGTAGTGTTTCTCCAAAGTTTTAAGTATTCACAGAAAGAGGTTATCTTTTACAAATTATTTCACTGATCTGCAGATGATTCCTTTGATTCTCATCCAGCATCAGATCCTCTGAATGATTTCTCATGAGGTTCCCCTCCCTCTCACCACTGAATTTCTCTAGGTAGGAGAAGATGAACTTCAGAGATGTATTTAATATGGTACAGAGATGTCTTCACACACTGACACAACTCACTCTAGCTTTTAACAGCTCCTTCTTCAGGTTCCTCACGAAGCTTGTGGTAGAGGTGAGAAATCTGAGGCTATGTAACACTTCAATCTGTAGTAAGCTCTCAAATATTTAAATTGTGGATACATCTAGACCAAGTGTTTTTAATGGTAAAGTGTAATGATATGTAGATAAATGAGGAAACTTAATTTCTGTATAACTCATCCAAAACTAGCTTATCACATTTTATCCACATTCAAATGTCTTATCTGTAACTTGGCTCAGCAGGAAATGGTAACATGTCAAGGATCCAATTAACCTTATCTCACTCCCCTGGTTTTTCCTTCAATTTCTCTGCCTTATGGGAGCTGCTTCAAGTTCTGTTGTTACTGACAGTGAAATTGATTGATTTTTGGCATAGTTCTGATTTGCTGATACCTCAAATACTACTGGAACCTCTGAATTTGTATGAAATATGAACCTCCCCACAGGGGAAAATCCACTCAGGAGTGTGTCATCACAATTCTGGATGGTTACTTCTTTGTTCTGTCTGGATTACTTTGTGCAAACTGTGAAACCTTCTAAACCCAAACGTTATTGAATGGTCCATTTTGTAGAGTGTACAACATCAAAAGGAACATGAGTTTTAAGTACAGTCAGCTTGCCAAAATCAAATTTAAAAAGAGGAAACTGGAGTGCTCTGTAACAGGGAGAGTTAGAAAGCTGCATTTGACACTAAGGAGTATGAATAGGAGGGGTGAGAGAGGTCCATGTCGAATATATTTGCGCACTGAGATAATTATTCTTTATAAATAAAGGAGCAATTATCAACAGCAATACACTGAACAGCAGAGTTTTACCTGAATTCTTCCAATAGCAACCATAATATCCTTGCAAGGCAACACCAGAAAAGAGTGTCTGTAAAGGGGTTCTTAGCTAAGCAACATTAAATGTAAACACTACATGATTTTTTAAAATTAATTCCCTTTCAGCAGAAACCCCAGCAAGACTCTGCTTTGGATTTTGTTTTATCTTTTCCAAGATTCCCAGTTACAATATAAGAATCTCATGAGTGTGCTGACCTGGAAATCTTTTTACCTTTGTTATTCTAGAAAATTTGCCAGCCTCTATTTCCTCTTCAAGTGATTATCTGCCACACAGCTGCTACTATAAATTCCAAGTTATGAAGGGTCATTCACCAATGCTCTATATTGGTGAGTTGTGGGAGGTAGAACAGGAAAAGAGAGAAAATTTCTGTCTCCAAACTCTTCCCTTAATGCAGTCCAAGACAACTAAAGATACAATGTGATTTGGGATCTGGTTTGTTATGTTGTTATCTTGCCACTATATTTTTTCTACTGACTAATATCAGTTTTGACTTACTATTTATCTATATTTAGCAACAGGTGTTGTTCAAGTCACAATATGCTCAATTGATTCCCTGGGAAGCATTTATTTACCATCTATGCGTAACTAAGAGAATAAAAATTAGAATACTGAACTAAATTGAAGTTGGTAGCATCCACTGTGGAGACAAGCCATGAAAAAAAAAAGAAAATCATCTAGCAAGTCCATCATGGATCAGTTTTCACTCTCTTCCTTGAGCTTCTTTCCTGCTTGTAACAGACAGTGGGGTTTACCATGCAAAGCAGTGTGGAAAACAGCATTCCCCAGGGAGAGGAGCAGCATCTTTTTGAGATTAATGTGTGTAATGTCTTGGGAACTACTGTTGCCTTGGAGGAAGGCAATCCATACCTGTAGGCACACAGTTTGTCGTGATTGGGGTGGGGTTGGGCCGAGCCTCATCCCCAATGGGCCACAGCTGTGAGAAGCAGGTGAGCAGCATTGACAGCAATGAGCCATGGAGTGCCCAGGGGCACTGACCAACCACCAAAGGGAGCAGAGGGCACACAGGTGCAATGCATCAACAGGAGGGAGTAAAAGGCTGGGCTAAAGGACAAGAAGGGCAGATGCTTGCAGCCGTTTGAAGTGGAATGGTGTTATTCTGTATTGGCAGACACCTGAAGCCCTCTGATGTGGTAAGGTGTTATTTGTGTTATTCTCTATGGGCTGAAGCCTTCTGAAATTGTATGGTAACATGCTGTGTATGGTGGCTGTCTTGATTGTGGCATGTTCTGAGACACACACCAACACAAATCACATCCTCTCAGGTGAGTCTGATAATCTATCTAGCCCAATGTATACACAGTCACCAGGGATGTGAATAGAAATCTATGTATGTGAAAATATGAAGAAGAAATTGCTAAGCTACTTGTGCAGTGTGTACAGGAATGTCAGCATCTCAAGATTATTTGACCCTGATCTGGGATGAGCTCAGATATGCGCAAGCCTTGATTCAAAGCACATGGAAAATGGCATGCAGATCCTTATAATGAATTTTTGAAGAAACGCTCCAGGCTGTGCCTAAGTGGGAGCGACTCCTTCAAATCTAGCTCTGATCATTAACTCATGAGCACAGCATGATGATGTGCTTCAGCTGGGGATGCCTTTGGAAATGCAGGGAAGTGATGGAGACGCTCATGTGAGCGGCACGTTATCTCCATGTCAGCATACTGAGCTGCACGCTCTGAGCTAAAGCAATGGCTGCAGTTTGCAGAATGGCTGTTCAAATACTGAAATTCCTGGGTGTTAAAAGCAGAATAAGTACCCTCTTAAAGTATTTACTGATTCAGCCCAGGAACTCTATTTAAACAGACCATTTCCAAGCAAATTGCTATGAAAACAAACTTCCTCTGCCCTGTTAGCAACACAATTCCTCACACTTAGACACAGCAAAGCTCTTAACCACTTATTGATGCCAATATCCTGTCATCAATTTTTAATATTTGAGATGCCTTTGATTCCTCTGAGATGTGTCATTTATGTTAATAATGTTCTTAAACACTTGGTTGCTCAAGTGTGTCTCCAGAAGCTATGGACCTTAGTGGGACACCTTCTGGATTGTTTTGAGGGATGTGAAACTGCAAATATCTCAATAAGTGACAGCCAGGCATTTTTATTTTGAGAGTCCTCAGCACAATACTCCCAAAGAATGCCTTCTTAGGAAAGTATTTTGGCAGATTTCTAATTCCTTCTGGATTTCATGATCTTGAAGCATATCTCTGAATGGATACACTTTGAACAGGGAGGAGTATAGAGCCCAAATCTAGGAAGTGTCCTACTGAATATGTGCCCGAAGTTTTCATGAATCATGAATATGCCTATTCCCCCTGTAATTCTTCATTTCTTAAATAGGATGCAAAATTACATTGAAGAGAAACTTTCTCTCAATGCTCACATATATTGGCCATTCATCATTAAACTTACAGAGCAAAAATATCTTTGCAGTGTAGATACCAGGCACCTGTTTGTGGTGTTATCCCATTATGCTGGATTTGAGAACTGCAGAAGTAATGGCAGCAAGGAGTAAGGAAAAAGGAGAAAGAAATTCCATACTCCAGTGATTCCAACCATCACTTTTGATTTTTGACAACCAGTCATTCATTTACTGCATCTCTCGTGTCTATTAAGTATAAATGCTTTCCTTGGTAATATGCAAATGTCTGTTCACAAATAGCAAAGGAAAATATCTCTGCATTTGTCTAAATTCACTATTTTCATTGCAGATATAAACTAGGTTTTCACTGAGCCTTTTGCCTCATAGCACCAGGCTCCAGCTGGACTCTAACGGTTCCATTTGTAACTGAGGCCAGTAACTTTTGAAAGCACACTCTGCTTTCTGCTCACTGTAGAGAAACCTCAACATGTTTCTGCAAGAAATCAAAGATATAGCTTTTCCTCCTCAGGTTCACAGTGTAATTCATAGTTTTAAGATGGCTCCTCTCCAGACAGAAGCAATGAATGTACGAAATTGTTTCATTTCCAGACATACACCTCAGGTTTACAATCCTTCTCTCTCCTTCTCCTCTATTTCTCTACCACTCACATCACTGAAGAAACAAAGATGTATGCCAGGCAGACATCATAACTATCTTCACTAACATCTGTTACAGGCCAATTTCAATGCTATTGCTAGTTCTTCTCTCATTCTGTATGTATGAGCTGGTATTAATATCTCCAAGGAAAGTAAATGCATGAATCAATGTGTGAATCAAACAGGCTGAACAAATGAAGCATATGTATAAAAAAAGCATGTGTTATGTTTGTACATGTAGGTTCTGTGTGGAGCATCACATGTGGTGGGGGGCACATTGAGGAGGCCACATGCAGCTTGTCCAGGAAAGGCAGAGCAGACAGAGGAAGAGTCAGGGAGACAGAGCCTTCACACAGGTGGTCACAGAAAGAAAGGTGTGGGCAGTCTCTGGGGCTGTGATGCTTCCATGTTGTCTGTTCTGCTGCCACACAGGTCTCAGAGGAAAGGGCTGGCAAACCACCCTCCCATCAAGGCACAAGAGCAGAGGAGAGGGAGAACAGAGCATCAGAGGGCATCAGGAACCAGGACCAAAAGACCTAAAGATGTGGTGGCTGCCTGCCCATGGTAAGAAGTTCTTCCAAGGTGAGATGTCTTCAGAAAATATGGCATGTCCATCCTGGGAAGAAAAACAGGGAGAAGGGGACGTACTATCAGAAACCATTTCTGAGAATTGCTGCTGATTATTGTATTACAGGTGCCCTTCAGCTGTGCCCCTTTGATTTGCCCTGGCAGAAGCTGCCTGTCGCAGTGATGTTTGTCCCAGTGCTGCTGAGAGGGGGTGGCCACTCACTCACCTGCTGGCTGATGTGGAGTCAGCTTGTTCAGAGCCACTTCCAGCCCCACATTTCCTTGAGGACCCACTGAGGAGACAGTTCTTGTACTCTGCAGCCCTGCCAGCCCAGCTCAGCCTTGTCAATAAGGCAGCCTGCTGCTGGTCAGTGAGTGATGGCCACAGCCAATGCCACAGGGACAATGACACTGTCCCTGGCCCCGGTGGCTCTCCCTCTTTCTCTCATCCATTGTACCTGTAACTCAAGCCAGATGTGTCACAGGCAGCCACCTCCAGCTACCCTGTCCTAGCAGCCACAGTCTGTTAGAACAATTTTAGCAAAAGAGTACAAGGAGATAGAAACCAGTAGCTGACTAATAAGGGAGAAGGCTGATTTAGCTGGAATGTGTGAGGGTGAGAGATACCTTTTTGTAGAGTTCAAATGAGCACCTTTCAAGATACAGGGCAGCTGTGGCTGAAAACTCCCCTCACTCAGCCAGGCCATGTCACTGTCCTGTCCTATGCTGAGTGTGAACAGTGCATGGCCCAGGAACTGGATCTACTTCATGCTATCTAATGTTCTAAAGACTGGTGTCACTGCTATTTTGCTTTATGTGATAGCAGTAGGCATTTTTGCAGGAGAAAAATATGTACAGGAAGCCCTCCAAGGTCAATATAAGTCTAAATAGCCAGATGCTATTTCCTTGTGAATTACAAGGCTGAGCTGCCAAGCATCTCTTAGTTATGTAAATTATGAAAATTCTGAGAACTGCAGTGCAGACAAAAAGATCTACTGCTGTTGAATCATTTTCTCTGGTTCAGAAATGACCATATCGTACCCTTTTGTTCCAGATTCTATTTGCATTGCATGATTGTGTTTCTTCCTGTCAGATATAAGAATGAAGCTAACATCTTTGCTTTAGGATATTGTTCTTTTATTATCAAAAAGGCATTCAGTAGACTTGCAGAGATTCTTTTCAGACATGGAGAAAATAACACAAAACCAGCATTGAGCTACTCCTTTTAAGCTATCTGCAGTTAAAGTGATTATTAAACCCCAGGACAGGTTTAAGGGTAATCCAGATGAATATTGTTTTCTTCAAAGCAATAGTAAAGTCATCTGCTTTTTCCTTGTTGCCTCAGGACTGACATTAGTAAAGGCATAGCAAGTAAAATTGGGAATTATTTTCCTCTACTTCCTTTAAAGTTCAATTTCTGTCATTTACTGCTCGTAGTTCTCTGATGTAAGGAAGACTACTTCCTTTCTGAAAAATGCAGTGGGTAAGTGTTGTTTTCCCACTTTCGCTTGGGAAACATGGTAAAAAGATCCCATGAGATGAAAATGAACTCCTTTTCTGGAACAAAAAATAAAAAAAAAAAGGACTATGCAGAAAACAAGGAGCAATTTGAAATATGTGAATGCAGAACAGATATGAGAATAGCAGTGTGTGTTAATGCTACAGGCTTGAGTCTCATTTAAGAAATAGGGGGTAAATGTTTGGTTTTTGTGGATAAAGTCAAATGACAACAGGCAAAATAATGAAAAATATAGGGCACAACATTTCATGAAACAATTTATAGTATCAGGACTGCCCATGTCAGGACAAAGTGAGTGGAAAATGCACCTAAATTAGAATAATTAGGGTTAATAGGCCCTTTGCATTGTAATGAATATTTAATTCACAGGTCAAAGTCAGTCTCTTTGGGTTCCTCTGGTATTTTTTTATTAAGTAGAGTGTAAGAGGATAATAGCTGAAACAAGCAGCACTGCATCTGGAGGAGGTTTGTTGTCCATATAAAATCAATCATTAAAGTTAATTCTACTTCATTCACTGCTTCCCCAGTTTGATCATCCCAGCTGCTTCCCTAGAGAAACAACATTCCTATTTTTTCCTTTTTTTTTCTGTTAATCTTCCTTGGTCTTACATGGCTTCTTGCAGTGGTGCTGTCAGCAAGATGATGTCTAGTCCCAATTAGAAATTCAATCAATATTCAGATAATGAGGGTTCTAGCAAAACCATGTCATTTAGTTCAAAGACATGGATATATTACTGTAGCAATTCAGGATTCAAGTAATTTAGGGCACCTCAGTGAAAAAAGATAAAATAAAGCTGAAGGGCTTAGAGGTAGTTAATTGTTACTATGGCAACTTCCTAAATAAGCTTTAGATTCTAGTCATTTTTCAGTTTATTTGGAGGCAGAACAGAATCATTAAAGATGAAACTTATTTAAAGCTCGGAACAGTTATGGGATCCTATAGTTTCCTGCTGTTCCTTATGGAGTTACTTAAACTTTGTCCACCTCAACTTTGAACTATGTAAAAGAGCAAGATGCAGCCTGCATAGATTAAAAAAATGACAGCATGTTATGTAACAATGATCTTATTTAGTAATTTTGCTAATTGTATTTTTACATTTTTTTCTCCCAGTAGAACTCTTTTAAAAGTATTGTGTAGGAAAGAAGTGGTCCTCAGCAAAGAATGCTCTGACCTGTCCATAAAATGAAGTTATTATGATCTGATTTTCAGCAATGGGCACTGATGGTGAAGGGCACATTTGTCCACCTTTCCTTCCACAAAATCCCCACGTGTAGAATTGCAGGGCTGCATTTTAGCCTGGTCCTTGGCCAGTGCTGTAACAAGGACCCAGGAGAAAGGCTGCCATATCAAAATCTTGCCATGCTGATTGTGTCCATTTGTGTTCTTAATGTGAATGAATATACTTGGTCTCTATATCTGAGGCTGCATGACTGGGCAGATCAAAAGAACCTTCTACAGGCAGCAGTGGAGACAGCAGAGAGACAACAGAGCTGAGAAAACTCTCAGTCCCTGGGCACTAATTAGGTGAAGATCCATACCAGCCTAAACTTTTTGCATGATCTGAGCAGCTGTAACTCACTTCCTTAACTACTCCATAGCATGTGATAAACTCCCTCCAGGCCATGAAATAAAATCGTGTCTCAGTAGGAGACACCCCCTGGCTTCTCTCAGAAGTAAATTCATACCTCAGACCTGTTTTCACTCTTCTGTAGGCTGGAAATCTCTGAAGTCACTGAGTCATAACTGCAAAGCTGTCAGGGAATGATGCCTTAGGTGTGAAGATACTTAGCAAACGCCCCTAGAGGTGAAGGTATAAGCAGTGTAGACTAAAGTGATGTGTTCATCTCAAACAGAACAGCAGGACAGGTTACCTGGCTGTGAGCTCAGTGCGGCAAGGGTGAGCGGCAGCTGCTTGCAGGCATCTTTAAGTCAACCTCAAGGAGATGAACTGAGCAGGATGGGGAAACTGAGGTGTGCAGGTGTTGCTAAAAAGGAGGTAAAGGAGGGCTAGAAGAGTGACAGGCTGTTTTCTATGTGGCTGATACGTCAAGATGACATTGTCATAGGACAATTCCCGTTCCCACCACCTGCAAACCTGTCTTTCTGCCACAAGTAATAGTCCTGCATATGGAGAGTCTCCCAGCCCAGGAAACACCTGGCTGTGTTTGACAGGCTCACAGTGACGCTAGACTTTCTCCGTAATAACTGTGAGAGAAACAAGCTTTGCCAGGCCAAGGCCCATTCCATCCTAGGGATTAAGGTACAAAAGAAATCAGGGAAAATTAGCCTGTTTCTCTCCATTCATCTTGAATTATGAAACAGAGAAAGGTTGAAAAAATGTCTCTTAATTCATTTTCCAAATTAATGTGTTCTGTTCATCTAAAAAGAGAAAAAAAGCCTTTGTTTTGAAATATAAATTGAACATCAAAGTTTCATGATATAAACCAGTCACAATGTATATAAGTTCAAATTCAGACTGGTTCCATGCTACTTCATCAGGCTTAATTCTGTTGGTCTGGCTCCCTTCTTTCGTCCTCAGATAACTCCTCCAGACTGTTTTCTGATTTAGAACAATAGGAACGCTCTTTCAAATTTCACATAATTAAAAAGAAATGTGCACCCAGCTGCAAGAGAAACTGTTTTTCTCTCCCATCTGAAAAGGCTGTACCATGGGCAGGAATTCTGCACTGCCTATTACTTGCTCTACTCCTTTTCTATGGAAATCTGGTCTCCAGAGTTATAATTCAGGGAACTCTAGTCAAAAGGAACTTGGCTTAATTTATATGAAGAGAAAAAAATACCTGCTGAGGAAAAAAACAAAGGAGAATATGGTCTGATCCCAAACAGCCTGAGCATTATTTATTGTATTTTCTTTTCTTTGCTGTTATACAACCACTGCACCCGGCTGTTTGCTGTGTTGCAAGGGAAGTATTTTCAAGGTTAGCACAGAAGTAATCAAGCACTCAATGGTGGCATGAATATTCATATCAAGACACATTATGAGAAAGTAGATAGAGGTAAATATGCAATTTAAATATAGACTATAGCAGGAAATGGGACATGAAACAGTAATTAAATAGTGAAAATTACATGTTATTTCCATAGGTAAATACACTGCAGGGGTTATGCATGTGAACTTTTCTATTAGCATTTGTTTGTTTGTGATTTAACCTTGATTTAAAAAGGGAGGCTTTTAAAGCATGAAAATGGGAAGAAAGGAATACCTACTTTGAACCAGAAAATCTGCATTGCTTGAAGGATTACCAGTTTGGGCTGTCAGCCAGGTTTCACAGCTAACGTGGATCAGAATAGGTCTGTACTGCAGAAGGCAGTGGTGGCAGCTCTCTAAAGCACAGGCTTTCTCCACAGCCCTGCTCATGCAGCTCCGTCCTGTTTGGGCTACTGGAAGCCTTCAGGTGATAGGAACACATGCCCGAATTCCTACAGCCCAGGTTAAATGGAAATCCTACGGTGCTACTGAATTCCTGGCGGGGGGGAATAAACGTCTAGAAGGGGGCAAAAGCATTTGCTCTCCTTCTTCAGAGAACTCCTAGTTTTAGACTGTTTCCTGCTTTTCCTTTCAGAAATAGAAATATGGCTCTGGTCTATTTGGATCAGCACAAGCACACTCTGAGCCTCCACAACCATCATACCAAAGGCAGCAATACTAATTTTTACTTCTACTTGCTGAACTACCCCATCTTGCTGCATTCCTTACCTATGTCTGTTCTTTTTTCCTGCTCCCTTAGCCGAGAGGAAGGTGAGAGAAAAGGCTTCACTAATGTATCTCCTCTCTTCTCTTCAGCTACCATGAACACAGAGTTTGTTGGTAGTCTGGGATTCCCAGAGAAAATGGCCACTAGGGAATTAATTAGAGAAAGAGGGATGGAAATAGATTTCCGTCTTGCAAAGGCTCATTTCTTCCTTAGCCTTTCACCTCTGAGCTGCTTTTGCTTGCGTATCTTGAGTCTGCAAGCAAGAAAAACAATTTCAGAGTCCACAACATTTATTTATTGGTGAATATATGCAGTGGGTAGCTGGGAATACTGTGCTACACAGCCACACAAATATTCTTTTGATTCTGGATGAACAGGCAGTCATAAGTCAAGTAGGGAAGGGTCTACCTCTGCTCCTTGGTGTGGGCTGATCTTTGATGTCGTAGATTTGCTGTCTTCCTATTCTTAGCTTTTCTTTCCCTAGGATTTTACAGCTTTTCATGTTTTCAGGGTTTTCCTCTTGAATCCCTGAGCTTTAAGTAACCCCATCTCAGCAAATACTGTTGAGCCTATTGTTTTGCTTTTCTTAGCCTGTGTGGCTTTGGGTCATAGGTTTTCTCACACCTTAACAGCACTTTTCTCTAAAACTCTGCCACAGTGGCAATCGTGTTGTGTAAACCAGGCTGGGGTGCACAGACAGCCAAAGTCCTCAGCCACAGGGCACAAAGGGTTTGTATCTTCAACCCAACTCACATCAGCTGCCCCATAAGGAACTGCAGAATAAAGCTCAAAGGAAAATTGGTAAGACAAGTACATGGTGCTGCAGTGCAGTAACATTTTCAGGAAATTCCTTTTGTAGGCTACTGAGTTAGCAAATGCCCAGAATCTGGCCTGAGAGGGCACAGCCCTCCTGCAGATCCTGTGCTTCTTAATATCAAGAAATGCAGATGTTTGACAGGGACTGACTGTTTCCTAATGGGCAAGTGTCTCAAAATTGGTGTTCTGGGCAAATTCCAAGCTGGTCAGTCCCATTCTATTTTTAAAGTTCACCTAAAATATGGGTTGCTGTAATTTTTAAAATCTAATTAAGACTTCAACTTAGAAATCATGATAATGCAACTTTTGTTCTTGGTTATCTTTCATTTCCAGTTTTCTTTTCATCAACAGACAAGTGCTTATGGATGTGAGGAAAAACCCTGAAAACTCTTTCTATCTTTTATGCATGCTTCAATGCACAAGTGCTCTGCATGAAAGTGTGTCCTCTGTTGAGTGCTGTGTATATTTGATTTGCCACTTCCCCTTGTGGAGGTGGCAGCACATTGGGCCTTATTCTTTATAGGAAGTTTATTACTTTTTGTGAAGTGTCTCGAGACTTTGCGGATTGAAGAGTGTGTTGAGATAAAGATTGTTTATTATTCATCACTCCAAATACATTTGTTCCTGCATTCTGAAGCTGGGAACAGTGTGTGATAAGAGACAGCTGCATAGCTAGGACTCCTCCTGAAAGCATGCAAATTATTTTTCAGATCTGAAAAGAGGTGATGGGCCCAAGGAAATACTTTTCGTTTTCCCAGCTGTATCAGATGGGTCAATGAAAGCTATTACTTTTCCCATAAAACATAGAACAAGGAGATTCCCAATCTGCTGATAAAATCATATCGTAGCTAACAGAACAAGCACACAAAAAGGATGTAAAAATGTCATAAAAATCACCTAGGCTCAGATTTGAACCTTTTGTATGAAGAAGGTGTCCTGCAAAGTGAGGTATCCCTCATCCCTGTGTGCCCAGCTCCTCCAAGTAAAATTGCTTAAGGCAGCAAGAGGAAATTCAGCTCAAGAAGTAAAAGCAAAGCCAGCCTTCCTGCAGGAACTAAACACTTTGTGAAAGCACACGGAGCAGAGTGAAGAGTGGATGGCCGTGACTGAAATGACTGTGACAAGACAATCTCTCTGTATGTCAGATGGATAAAATAGCAATTGACTCCACTGTGGAAATTCAATTGAAACTCACTCATATCAGCCCTGTGGGCTTTCTCAGAGAATGGAAATTAAGATTGTAGTAACCCTTCTCCACCTGTTCAAAGGTGTCCCAGTTCTCCATTCTTCCTCAATAAGGAGACAGGGAGGATTAAACATCTCCTCTTGCTTTTGGATCCAGTTTGAAATTGTTGAGTATTTCACAGGAAGAAATTTTAGGAGAATAATGTCTCTAACTTGGGCTGAAATCACCTGAGTACCTGTGACATTTCAGACTGAAAGAAGGACAGAGTTCCATAGAACAAGCCACTTTTACTGTAACCACTGCAGTCACTTCTATAGAATTTGACACAATAATATTTAATTCCACCTTATTTTTTGGGCAGTTAAGAGAAGCCTCCATGGAAGGGGGAAGCCAATTTTTCTTTTTCCTGATAACATTTTGATAGTCAATTCCATTTAGGATGAATTCCAAAGGATTGTTTTCCTCTTCCTTTCATACTATTCAGGATAGAGAAGTGTTACAATGGTCACCTGAAAGGGCTTATATTTATATTAAGGATAACCACAGATTTCAACAGTGGTTTGCCTCTGAAACCTGCAGGTGGCGTTCCAAATTACAGACATAAGACAAAAGAGATCCTGCTCTGTACCTTGCTGTGCTCAGTAGTGCACAACACTTTGGTGGATTTCATTTCCAATGAATGACTCAGGGAAAAACAAAACCTGAAACACATAAAGAGGATACTGCTAAATTTCAGGTCTGCTAAACTGAGGAGAAGCTCCATCATAGGTGTGGAATCTATATGAAATATTCCTCAAATAACAGCACTAAAACCTTTTCAGAGTGAGCAGGCATCAAATCAAAGGTCCAGAGTCAGTGGAGTCCACTTTGCTAAAAATTCACAATTTGTAAACACCGGGCCACCAGCTTCATCTTCAAGCATCCACATGCCTTTCAAAAATATCCTATTTATTCCTTCTCTGATTCAAATCTCCCATCTCT
>NW_005054300.1:17881327-17928152 GCF_000277835.1 Geospiza fortis
CCTCTATGTTACACCTAAGAGATTTGTACAGAACAGATCATAGCAGAGGGTCTAATTTCAAGTGAGGAATTAAAGTAGCATTGTACTTAATTATTTCTTATATCACTTTCTCTCACTTTAGGTATTCCTTTTGGTTTTTTTTTCTGTTTCAAGCTCTCAAGAGTGATCAGCTATTTTTTAAGGTATTAACTAGCTTACTTCCAGCTTAGAGTCCCTATGTGCATAGGATTCTGCTCTACAAGACATTCTCACACAGTAGACATTCTAGCATAAAATCTTAAAATCCTTAGTTTGAAGAAAAGACTTTGCCATTTCTCTACCTGCTGCCCAAATAGGAGCAGCGACTGTCTACAACTCCTGAATGCTGTTTCAAATGATTAATTCGTGCCTTACTCTCAAGAACACACAAAATATCATGATGAACTTTTGCAAACAGGAAAACAATATCTCCAGGTATTTGTGTTCAAGGTTTGATTTATATAAATGACATTTTGCATGTAAATATGCAGCCACTCATTTCACTGCCTGCCAAGAGGCATTTCAGCTAAACCCAATGATGCTCCTCTTCATCTAAAATGTCATGTTCTCATATGCAGCTACTGCAAAGGTTATTGCACACATCTGAAAGTAAACAAATTATCTGGCAAATTAAGCCTCACCAAATTTTTGTCTTTTCTTCCTGGTTAAAATAACTTCTATCAAGGAATATGAGTCCCCAGACAAGCATCCATCAATTCTGAGCACCTGACTTAAGATGATATGAAAATACAAATTGCCTTCCATTCACCCCAAATAGAGCTGAGTCCCAGGTCCAGGGGGACTGAACAGATGTGCTCAGAGAATACCAAGCCCTGGGCCTGCAGGCAATCTTGTCTGTAAAGCTTCCTTGGGGTTTTATGAATAACCAAGGCCTCACTTTCTGTCTTTCCCAAATCCGGAGTTGCACTCGGAGCCCTGCACGAGTTGATAATTTAAAACAGGAGATTGCACTGGCTCAGTGTGTGTTGAGATCTGTTTCTTCAGAAAAGCTGGAGTGGCAAACATCACAGAGCATCTCTTATTTTTCTCCTTTTGGAGTTCAAAAGGCTTTCAGGCTTCTGATCTACAACTAGGAGATCTGATCTGCTACTTCAATTCATATTTACTGAGTATCTCTGATGTGTCTATTGTGTGCTCTACAGCTTCTGCAGCATGGCCTTCCCAGGCCCTGGGATGCTTCCTCAGAACTGAGGCTGCAGCAGAAGTTCCTCAGGGACTCCTGGTGATACTGCCTATATCTACCTATACATTTGACATGTTATAGATAGTTCTGGGGAGAATATGAAACCCAGGCTCTGAAAGATAAATTTGGGTCGTGATGATTACATGAGCCTCACCCTTCTGCTGCAGGATGCTATAGTCACTGCCTCTGTTGCTGGGCAAAATTCATTCATGTCCTGCCACAGAAAAATTCTCCAAATTTCAGGTACTGTTTTCACCTTTTTTTTTCCCTTCTATATTCTTTCCCCTCCTATATTATTTTTAAGTAATCAAAGTCTGAATTATTGATCCCTTCTCTAGCAAAACAACCCTGTGCTCTGCATTTTGTCACAGGTGCAGGAAAGCTGCTGCCATGGAACTGCTCTCCTGCAGCATAACATTGCCTGCAGCTCAGAAGTCACCTTTCTTTCCTCTCCTAAACTGTTGAATGAGAAGCCCCAGTGAGGCCTGCCTCATTTTAGTCTCTCTCACGTCAGATACAATAATATGTATACATGTTGTTTTGTGATGTCGAAATTAAAAAAAAAAATCGTAACTTTCCAATTACATGCCCAAATTTTCAGTTGAGATGTCTCAGAGAGGATTTCTTTCTCCTTTTCACAAACACCTGCTATATACAATGAGGCAAAGAAAAAAAGTACTGGAGTCTGTCTGAGGAAATTTAATTTTTTTTCACTTTTAAACCTAGCAGGAGAAAAGGACTAAAATTCAGATCTTGTTTCTTTTCTTTTCACTTCCATGCATGTTGAACCTTCTATTAAAAAACAATACAACAAAGAAGATCAAAATGAAACATAAAGAGGAAATGTTCTTTCATTTTCAATCACAACAAAATTGATGGTATTTTTCACTGCAAGAGCTAAATTCCTTCTACTTCAGACTGAAGGAATTTTTTTTCCAAACTCAAATGGCACATATATATGTATCTCCCATGAATTAGGGGAGCCTGTAGGGGTTGCTATTGTTCAAATGGTGTTACTTTATTTTTCCAGTGAGATGGTTATGGTCTTCTGCTGTCCTTCAGCCCCGTGTGTGAGCTAAGTACCAAGTTTATTTTCCCTTGGATGTTTCTCACTAAGGCAAGCTCTCAGTGCTAGGAGAGGCAGCCTGTTTAAATACCAAGCCTTCAGGTTTTAGCATGCAGGAACACAAGCAGTAGTCTAATTGCTTAAAAGGCTGAAGGTTTGCTCTCGAGCATGGATCCAAACCTCATACAAACACAAGGCCCACACAGATGTCCAGCAAAGTTCCCAGAAGGGTTTGTGATGATCTGCAATGGAAGATGAACCAAATGTTAAGGCAGCAGAAGAATCAGTCACTCACCTTTGTAATTCATCCTTTAACCAAAGCTTTGTCTTAAATATGAATTTTCTTTTCTCCCAGTCCTTACTTCATTTTTCTCCCATTCCACCTGAATTTTAAAACTCAGTTTTATCGACAGAAATGAGAAGTCTGTAATCATCTCAGTTCTGTGCCTATACGTGGAGGTTAGTCAGTCTCCAGGCCTGAAACAGAAGTAGAGTTCTAAGTACGTGTCTCTGTCCTGTAGTTGTAAGATAAGGCTGCCCTTTTCAGAGAATGCCAAATTATTGCTCCTTGAGCAAGAGCCAACATCCCAGGAAGAGCTCAGCCTGAGCCAAATCACCACTTGTGCTTGTTACTTACTCTGTGGTGATAACCTCTGGCTCAAAACCACATTTGTGGCACTCAGCTGTAGAAGAGATGATGGGCTAAATTGCTTCCTGAGTGGCACTCACGAATAAATATTTGAACTGATCAAACAAAAAACAAGACTCTGAAGCAACAGCAAAACCAGCAATTAGTTTAAATTTGTCATTGAAAACGTAATTTTTTTGAGGCTGAAAATAGTTCAGCTACAACATTTTGCCAAAAGCCAAAGCACACTATATGATCTGTTTTCCAGGATTCAGCAAAGGGAAAGAAGATAAAATAGAGGAGACCACGGACCCAGCAGTGCCTCCATTTCAGCCCTGAGTCTGTGGCGTTGCCTTGGTTCCAGACACCATCAGGACACTGACAGCACTACAGCCTCCTGACAGCAAGGGGTGAAAGAGCTGGTGAGGAGCTGTGGTGCTACATTGAGACCAAAGCCCCACCTGGAGGGGCCCCCTCAGTAGTTTCAGCTTCATACTATGGTACCCACCCCATCTTAAGAACTGGGGGCAGGGAGCAAGACTGCACTTGTAGGACATTTTGATCACCACCACTAACACAGCAGGGATGTCTTTTTCTGTAGAAAGAGCTGTGTTAAAAGAAACAGAAGTCTGGACAACATAAAAACCCCACAAAATGCTCTGTGCTGTATATAGACATGCTCTCTGGAGGTGATTTTATGCCCTAAACCCACTCATCTTTTAAGCTTCCAGCTGCAATGAGAAATAAATAAAACTTTTCCACAGATGTTATTAAGATCATTCACGTGAAACTGCCATTCTAGTGCTGAAATCCAGGTGTTTTGTTTTATGCAGTTTCAGGTGGGTCATGTACTTATGAGGCTGGGCCCCAGACTGAATTTTAAGTGCAGGTCCTCTAAATTGCTACCTCGTGCCAGGTCTTCCAGGCAAGTACTTTCCTGTTCTTTTTGTGGATTTTTAACTTTCCCAAAATTCTCCAGGGGAGATTCAGATTACCAGGCATTGGGCTGCCTTCTCTTTAAGGATCTCTGCATGGCTGTCCACATCCCCTAGGAGAACATAAATGCAAACCCACTGCCTGCCAATGCCTTCCAATACCCAAGACCTTGGAATTAAACTTTTGCAATATTCAATTATATTGCATCAAGTAATATGTACAGAAAACCTTTTCACAGGTGAAACATTCTCAGAATCATTTAGTAAGTCAAGCTACCTTTTATTTTAACAGCATAGTTAGTATTTTTCACATAATATTTAGGTGTGAAATCATTAGCATGAATAATTCAGCTATGCTTTTTCATCTTTTTTTTTTTCCTATTCACACTCTCCATTAACAAAGAAAACATGGTGAGCAGAGTGCTACAAGAACAGTAAATGCATGAGTTGAAAAAATAAAATATATATGCTGAAGCATTTCTAAGAGTGATTTATTATCCATGAAGTACAATATAATTACAGCATCTGTTGATTATAACTTTGTTGTTATAGTTTCTTTGACCTATTTGTTAAAAACTGCCTGCATATAATGTGTTTCTTGTACAAAGCAAATCTGTGGAACAGAAAATAGCACTGCTGACATTATTATGATAGGGCAAAGAAAATAATGTAAAATGAATTTACTAAGAGTTTAGGGAGTACCAAAATTATCACTGCATCCATTTAACTCACCATTTAAATCAAGTTGCTTTATTCTTTCACCAGATTCTTGCCTCGTTCCCTGCTCTTGACCTTTCTTCTCATGCCCTACACTCACTCTATTTAATATTTTTTTACATCTTTCTCATTCATTGTGTGACCTCAGTGCCTTATCTGCTGCACCACTCTGACTCTCTGTGGATGAAAAACTTAATAATGCACTCAAAGTCATTTATTGGTGGTTGGTTGGGGTTTTTTTATTTGCTGTTTTTCTTTTTTTAGGTCACAGTATTTTAAGTTCACTTGTCAAATTACAGGGATATTAAATTTCCCAATTAAGCAGGTTTAAATTACTTGTATTACAGATTAACCTATGAGCTTGCTCCCCAGAATCTTCCCTATAACTGACAGAAGAGTTTTTCTTGGTATATGTAAAATGTGGCAAAGCCATAAGCAACTGATAATAGGTTCCCCTAACTGACAGTGTTGAGACTAGCGCTGCTGGGTTTGGAGGTTCAATTAAATCAATAATCTCCAGTTAGGAAAAACTGGCCTTGGCATTTGTAATGTCCTGTATTTTTTGTAGTATTGACTATTCCATCCATCTTCAAAATATATTTCAAAGAAATGACACAATTTGAAAACCAGCTGATTTGATGAAATGGCCCTATCCTTATAATCCTATGAGATACTCTGCAGGGAAAGTGATCTTTTTTCAATATATTTTTGTCTTTAGCAAACATTAACATTTAACTATATTCATGTGAACATAGCAATTAAACCTTTCTCATTATTTCATGTTGATTTTTAGAAAAGTTACAGCTGGGCTTTTCCATTCATAACTGATTACCAGCTGATTTTTGGCTCAAACACCACAAAAAAAATCCCCATTATTTGTTTAGTTAATTTAATTGAGTTGCACTGATTATGCTTTTGAAAAGACAACTGTGAAGCCAATATTACAGTAATGTTAGTTGGTGGAAACGAATTAATTCTAATTTTTAGGTTAATTAATGGGAGTAACTTTATTAGGGGAAAGGGACATTCAGGTGTAGATTAAAGAAAAAAAATGAAACCCTGATAAAATCAAATGAGATTAAAATCAATGAGCCATATGGTGGCTAAACATGTAGGAGCATAGCATTAGCTCTGTGTAAAGCAACTATTTTCCTCTTTTAAAGAGGAAAATAAGGAAAATTAGGAAGGATAATTTTGTAGGGGTTTATGGTAACTGTTGTCCTTAAAAGGTTCAAGGCTTAGGGTCCATCATTTATCCAGCTGGCAGAGAGGGCAGGATTATTAACTTACTTTGTGTTTCACAGAGGCTTTGCTGGGCACAGCACAAGTGTACTGGACTCTCTTCACCCACGTGAACGAAGGGCTTTAACTGTTGGTTTATGATTGCGCTGGGAAGGAATATGTCTGGTCTATTTTTAACAGCTTTGTGCCAGAGAAAAAGATGTTTTCTTTTCAAGGCTTTTCAAAATAGAGAGACCTTAAAAATGTACTTCACTTTATCAGCTGACAGTGCTCATGCAAACAGAAATGAGACAGGGAAGAACAGGAAGGTCAAACTTGCATAAACACACTGTTGCATATGCTGACTGCCAGGAGAAAGAACAGTGTGCAGCTGAACTGAATGCATTATGCAGAGAAGACAGAAGATGCTACTTTGGCAAAGTCAAATTTCTCTTTTATGCAAGCTCCCATGGGATAAAGCTTAGAACTACTATTTCCTTTTACTAATGTAGGAAGCATAAACTAAAATGGATTTTTATGAATCTGGCATGATGTTTTTAATGACAAAGGCAAAAGGGGCTTTTGAATGTTTTTGTTTCAAAGTACATCCTATATATTTTTCTGTTCCTGTCAGCAAAAAGCTAAATTTCCTAGCACCATCCTTCTAATAAAACGCTATCTCTTTTCAGGAACCCCACTTGCTGCTGCAGAGAGGCATCTACCAGAAGCTGACCTCCTTATCTTGAATTTCATATGTAATGAGTAGCTAAATCTGACACCAAATTATTTTAGGAAGAAAATTCAAAGTCAAGCCATTTCCTTTGAAAAAGCCATTTGAAACCTTTGGGGAACAGATATGGAAACATAATTTAAAACTCATTTCCTCACACAAGTGATTGGGATTAATTTCAGTAAATCCAGTGTTTACTATGCACAGAACATCTCTCTCACCACAAGCCCTGGACATTTTGGTCTACTCTTTCATTTGTTGCTTCCTATAAAAGTGCTCCCTCATTCTGCTTGTGTAATTCAGATTTGTTTTTATCTGCAAGAAAATGCCTCTTCAGTTACTGAGACTAAGCCTGCTGTAGCTGAGGGAGAAGTGCCTGGCCTGGGCTGTGCCACAGGGAAGCAGCACCACAGTCCCAGCCCGAGCCATGCCAGCGATGTGCGGCCCCGGCCCCGCTCACGGCACCTCCACTGACCATACTCAAGGACTGGGAGAGAAGCTATGCTGGCTGGCACCAGCTCTGTTGGAAAGCACTGCTTGCATTTGTAATGCAAAGCAGACATGATTTCAGAACCTGATCTCTTTGACAACAAAGGCTGTAGAAGATTAGAAATACTTAGATTTGCACTTCATTAAAAAATGTATTTCCCTCTGTAAAAGGAATTGGTTTTCTTAACTCATTTGCCTTGCTTCTCTCTTGAGTGTATTTGCACTTGTGCCTTTAGTGTATTCCGGTAGTTCTATGAACTGTGGATTTTTTTTTCCCCATCAATTAGCTAATCTGGGACTATTTTATTAAAGTCTTTCTGGCAATTAAAATATGTAGATGACAACATTAATCCGATTAAAGTTTAGGTAAAGTTGATAATACAAAATGTAAAAAAGCAGTGCAAGGTACAATTACTAACATAATTATTTTCATTATCAATACAATTCTATTTTTCAGTTGTTGCTTGCTTAACCTTTTTATTTTTTCTCCATTTTTTTCATTCACTTTAATCCACCACTGTGAGAGGCAGTTCTCTGCTTCTTCAAGCAGTATGAAGGCAGAAGTGGACAGAACTGTTAGCAGAGGGATAAAAGTCTTTTATCTCTTTCTGTCTGGCTGAACTCTAGGGAAGTAAACTCAGCCAGCAGGACTGTTCATTTTTCTAGGGGGATGAGCAATTGGGATCTCAGTTTATTTTCCAGTCCTGAATGGTTTCACTGAAAAATCATGACAATCTATAGGCTTGTAGGTAGTATCAGGAAAAAGAGCCAAAACATACCATTTCATCTCTGGAAGTGTCCCAGGAATTATTTTAAAGGCCCACTCTATTCTGTTTCACTGGCAGGCTACCACCAGTGGTATTTCATCAGTACAACAGAGCAGCTCTTGCACCTGGGCATGATGGGCAGCAAAATAAGTCAATGCTGTAAGAACTGCAAAGTGAAAATGGTGCAAAAAATGATGAGGAAGTGATTTAAGACAGGCATTCAGGTAGGTTTAGTTTTAATGGGAAAGAGAGGAAGAAGCTCATGGGTGGTTTACATAGGCTAATTCTCATGTGATACTGTTCTCCGAGGGAACTGATTTGTTTTCACCTGAAATTGGGCTATGTCTTATGGCACTTCCCTTTTTGTCCATTCTAAAGGAGTGATCATGGAGAGACTATGAACTGGTGAAGTCTGAATTGAAGGAAACTGCTGGCTTTGAAGCTCACAAGTGCACATGAGTTCCCACACCTACACTAAACTACAGTTGGGACTAATCAGTGGATGATGCTTTTTCCTCTGGGATTTTCATGTTGCTTTGCAGGCAGCACTCACTTGAACTAATGAAAGCAGATGCTTCCAAACCTAAATCTATATCCCTAAGGGTAGCAATTCAAAGTTGAACTTCTTGATGTAAATTAAGGAAGACTTAATTCAAAAGGCTTGTATATGTAAAATGTTTCATCCACATCTAACCCGGGGACATCTTGATTTCTCAGTTAAAGGAGCAGTTTAAGAAACTAGAATTCTGTTCTTACTAACACCGCATCAGTACAATGTGTTTTGTGGGGTCATTTTCATCCTGTGTATTTGGTTTGATCATCTATCAAATGAGTCTGTAATAATAAATTACTTTTGGGTTTAATTAGATTCTACAAAATCCTTCAAAGTTTCCATTTATTTATGTTTGCATGTGCATGATTCTTAGTCTTGCTTCAGTAAAGTGTCTCCTAAACTGCATGAGGCTGCAGTTTGTGAAATGCCTGGGGAGGTGGCTATGTCAGTTGAAATTGGGATGAATTGTGCATGAAGCATGTATTTTCCTCATAGACATGATCTCAGCATCAATGAATAAAAAATATTTGTGCAGGCTCTCCCAATGGGAAGCAAGTGAACGGAAAATGAGAGCCACTCTTAATCTGTGTGATACCTTAAAAAAGCACACAGGAACCAATTCGGTCTTTCAGACACAATTAAGGGTTGCAGAGCTACCCTTAAAGAAAACCCAATGTGCAGCTGTCATTCAAAAACTCAGTTCCCAGGCTACCTGAATGAAAGGCTGGGGTACAACACAGCATTAGAGAAGCAATGGAGAAGAAGACAGCAATATGAAAGGTTTATTCTCTAAAGGAGCAGCAAAACCCCAGTAAATATTAAAACGATGACCATACAGAAGAGCAGATTAATGTACAGGTCTGAAACAGGAGTCCTGATCCAGTGCTTAGCATGTGTGCTGGATAAAACCTTGGAACCTTATTTTTGCATAGATTATTAAAGATTGTATTAATTCCTCTAATGCCTAGGAAGCTACTGTGACTGAGTTCTCCTACTAATCCTAAAACAGTTGGCAGGATCTAAAGTTGAATCCTGACAAGACTAGAGTAAGACCACCACTGAGAGGTTTTTCAATCCCTTTTCTGGCACACAGTTCCTGGCCTCTGCATGCTGCCAGTGTTGTACTCCTTGATTCTGCCCTTCTGAGCAAAAGGAGCATGGTCCAAGACTCACACATTTCTGAGCCTGGGAGCCCCATTCACTTTGTCCCAGGTACTCCACAAAATGTATGGAATGGCCATGGATATAACACATCCCGAGTGATTTATGAGATGCTGTTAAAGAACACTTTAGTTCTGTAACTTGGGAGGTGAAAGGCGTCTAATTAGTAAGAAAAAGAACAGAAGGAAGAACGAAGAGATAACAATAATGAGGCAAGGGAGGAAAAAGGTGCTTAGTGATGCCCATGATGAATACAAACACATGAAAGCAACATAGGAATAGGCAACCCCTAAGTGAGCTTTTTTTTGGCGCCACTATGTTATTGTAAACAGCTGAAGGGAAAGCTTTTTGAAGGAAACAAGCATGGATTACAAGAGAAGAGGAAACAATATTCATGAAGCATTTCATGATCATCAGGCTTCCTAATGCAATCTCTCATCCCAAATATTAGAAATGCTTTGAAGTCTGACAGCTTCTCTCTCTTCTTCCTCTCCAAAAATGTGGTCTTCTAAAGATAGTATGTTATCAAAAGAAGCATACTTCAAAATTTTTAAAAGTTGCCATAGAGAGTTTCTTTCAAGTTATGTCAATTACTTTGCTTTTGTAATTCTAATAAAAGAAGTCTATAGGTCCAAAGTCAGCTATTAGCAGATTTTGTTGTGGTACATGACATGTAGTCCCTCAAACATGGGAGAGCAGGGAAAACATAAGTGAGATGACACTGGACATCAATCATCCTCTAGGAATACCAAGGAAATACCAGAAAGTAACCTCTGACTTTGTGCCAGTAAAACAATCTCATGTAATACACTGATTCATTCAGATATCAGCCCAGCGGTCAATCCTTATTAGTAAATCTGTAGCAGCAGAATGTCTTTTCTCTGAATATGGTGACCAAACCTAAGCTCAGTATACTGTAGCTTGAACCCAAACCTGCTGGAAGAAAATAGTATTCCTACACAAAGATTTAATAAGTCCCAGTGCAAATACCAATAAAGTACCTATAAATTGCTTAGGAATAGTTAAAAAAAACCTCTAGAAAGAGCAGCACTTTTTCTAGCTGAGAAATGTGTGCCAAATGTTGTCTACTGTGGAAAAGGTTGTCAACCCCAGCATTCAAATGAAATTCCCTTGGTGCTTTCCTAAACTGTGGTTGAACAAACCAGCAGAATAGAGAAGATTTTGGTTAGAAGCACTCAATGTCCAGAAGTTCCTAAAACTGGTGCTTCTCTAAAGCATCCAAGTGCTGGGACATGAGACTGGGAAATTTGCTGATCTGCAGAGTGCTGGCTCATCCATCACCTGCTCCCTGCATGTGTGTTCTGCCAGGTGAAGAACAGGTGACAAATTCAAGTTGGCAATTCCTTTCATTGTAAGAGGGTAGGAGGAGACTGGCGGCCACTCTTTACTCCGAGGAAAGGTCTGGCTGACTGTGCTGCTAGGCAGGCTGCACCATCCCCAAAACTTCTGGAGAAAGTGTTGTCACAAAGATGGGCCAGATGGTTTGTATTTAGAGTGATGGACTATGGATAAATAATGGCATTTGAATCTAGCAGATGCATATAATTAAAGTGACTTAATTTAAAAGATAAAAGTGTGGAAAGGAAGCAGAGGAGAAGTGGGCTAATAGCTTTTTTCACAAACAATGCCCTCTTCAGGAAAATCTTTGTTCCCTTAGCCTGTCCTATTAATGTTTAGTACTTGCATATCTGCAGAACAGTAGAAGGCTCAAAATCAAAATTTTTTTTTGCACTGTGTTTGCACCATGTTAATCTCAGGCCTCCATGTTTCTTCTGAGGTACCCATGGGAGATCAGGAAGACTTTTTTATTTATTTATTTTGATATTCTGTTTGGCTTTGCAATAGCATTTCTACTAACCTCTGCAGCATTGTAGTTTGGCTTTAGTTTCAGGTAGGATTTTGGCAAGGTATACAGAGTAATCTGCGCTTGATGTATTATGTTTTTCACACAAGAGGAAAATCTGAATTCTGTGGAGAATGTGTGTTAGTAAGCTGACAGGAAAACCAAAGAGCATGAAATTCAGATGTGTTTGGTTGGTGTTTTGCTAATCCACTTTGCATAAAGCCAAGCACAGATACACAGCCAAATGGGAATTGTCTCCACATCAGATCATGAGCAAGTATTAAGGTTTGTTTTCTACCCTTTTCTACAGACTGAGACATGATATTATACCAGGCTCGCCTGGGAGCTTTATTTAGGAAAGCCACTGCTTTTATAGGGATGTTATTAGCCCCAGGACTCTATTATTACTGCTTCATTTGTGTGAAAATACAGCACATTTGGGCACAAGGCAGTGGGTCTCCCCCACTGTGTGATGGTGCTTGGACTTGTCTACAGGAGACATTTCTGGCATTTTTAACAAAACGCTTTGGAGCCAGGACCCTGCAGGTCAGGAAGCCCCTTTTGACTGTGTACTCCTAAGGCACTGCAGTCTGTGTGCCACGGAATCTGCCCAGCAAACGGGTTAGCAAAAACCTCTGTGTCAGTAAAAACCTCAGCAAAAGCCTCTGTGAGCAGTGGCAGGGTCTGTGAGCACAACCCAGACACCAGGCAGACCTGTGCTGGCACGCACGGGTGGCTGAGTGCCGGCAGTGCAGCCAAACATGAGAGCCTGTGCCATTTTGTGTATGGAAACCCAAGTACCAACAAGGTTAGATAAAAGGGTTTGTGGCTGAGTGATGCCTCAATATTGGGAAAAGCCGTAAAAGGGAAGTCCTCTTGCACACGGCCCTAAATCTTGTCCCTTTAATACCTAAAAAATGCCACACACTCTCACCGGAAAGGACTTCTACATTAAGGGAAACGGTGACAGAAGATCAAAAATATAAGTGCCAAGGGAACACCACCCTGTTGGTGCCTTCAGTCCCGAGCACAGCTGGTGAAGCCAGAGCAGTCCTGCCGGCAGCATGGCAGGAGGTGTGGAAAAACTGAGTTCTGTACTTTGTTATTTCCTATTTTATGGGAATATTTAATGGGTGAATCCTATCAGTTTCTGTGGTCAGATGGTCATTCATAACAACTGAAGCTGTTTTCAAACTCTACTTAATCTCCGGGTGAGCTTGACAGTGACCCTCTTTGCTTTCAGACAGTTTCAGAGTGGATCTGGTTACTCTCTTTTACATGGAGTAGTTTTGCTACCCTTCTTGCACAGGCTTTAGCTTTTGACAAACGGGCTTGCTTGGTTTGTCCATGACGGAACGCCAGGTAGCTCATTCCTCTCCAGAGAATGTGCGCCATCATCTCCTCACGCAACGCTGCTTCGCCGCCCAGCGCTGTGGAACCGGAGCTCTGCTGCCAGCACGCGCTGGAAGGCTGAGGGCCAGACGGATTAGCGAGCACACCAAACACCAAACCCTTGCTACTTCAAATGGCTCAATGTCTCCTCAGCGTCCCCTGCCACCAAGGAGACGAGGCCACCCTCAGCACCTGTGCCCCGGGCGGCGCGGGGCCAATGGCGGCGCGGTCACGTGACGTCGGCGGGCTATTTAAACGCCGCCGGGACGGCAGCTCCCCTTTCCCCCCTCGGGGCCGGGACGGGCGGCGGCCCGGCAGCAGTGCGAGGTCTCGAGTAGGGTGATTGAGGCTTTGTAATCGCTGCGGGTCCGCGATGCCTCGGGAGTGTTGGACGTGTTGTCCAGGAATAGTACTTTGCGCACGGGTAGAATTAAAACCAATTTGCTGCTGTCTGCTTTGTTTGTTTGCTTTTTTTCCCCCTGGGATGTCTTGGCTGGGGATCTTAAGATTCCTCGGGTTGTTCTTGTTATTGTTGTTATTGTTGTTTTGCTGGGGGCCGGAGCCGCCGCTGTCCCGGCCGCGCTGCCCCTCGGTGCGGGCCCTGGGGCTCCCCTGCTCCCTGCCCCGGGAAGCTCGGTGGGTTTGGGGGAACACTGCCCCGGGAAGCTCCGTGGGTTTGGGGGGCACTGCCCGTGCCGCTGCCCCGGGAAGCTCCGTGGGTTTGGGGGGCACTGCCCTTGCTGCTGCTTCCCCGGGAAATGTCTGTGTGACATGTGATGGAAGGGCAGCAATTTGGGCACCCATGTGGTTCCCTTGCTCCGCTTCTCTCTGCAGTAGTTCTGGGTACTCGGACTAACAAGCACTCCATACCAATTTCATTGCGAGTGTTGCCTAGCATGAATTCCAAATAGGAGCGTTTTTTTGTTTTGTCAGGTGCTGGAGGGGATTTTTCTTTGTGTTTCTTGGTTTGTTTTGTGAACTTTTATCCTAATGTGTGGCTACTTCAAACAAAGTCTCCAAATTCTGAATATGAAAGTAACATCTGGGTTATGTTCAATGCTGTTATGAGCAGCAAATGCAAATAGAGTTTTGTATTTTAACAAAGCGCTCTTGGATTGTCATTCTAATGAAAGTTTCCTACATCCCAATTATCCTAATGTCAGGCAGGGATTTGCTAGCCCTTGCTTCAGCTGGAAAAGAAACAAACTAGCTAAAAATTTCAGTGCAAAACTATCCCTTAGGATGACTGTCCATTTTAATAGCATTAACTAATCTTCAACTTGCAGTTTCTTCCACTTATCGTGTTTTAAAGTCTCTAGACAACACATAAAATGTCTTTTTAGGTCTTCTACAATCTGTTGTGCAGATTGTATCAGGTATGGATTATTACTAAGCTGACACTCAGCTCTTCACACATACTTGAGACTGCTCCAAGCTAAAGTGGCATGGAAAGGAGGTGCAGGTCTAGAAGTGTTAGGAGTATCCCTAGTGTTTTATTGGGGTGTCTATTTGACTTTGGAGAGGGTTCCTTTGAGGCCCATCTAGTGAATCATTGTACCAACATTTCCTGTTGGCTTTGCTTCTGGGATTTAATTTGTATTCCTCTTGTGGTTTGAGTTGCTGCTACAAGTTGTGAAGTTACAAGAAACTCTTGTTGAGTTTCTTGCAAGTTTCTGCTTTTTGTTGTATTGTTTGCCTGATGACTCAAATAATGAAGTCAATTTCCAACTGTTGTGAATTGCCGTGATAAACTTGGTTCAATGCAAGAAAGAAAATAATGAATAAAGTGTTATGGAAGTTTATTTTTACGTTGGATAACTATTTTGTTTTATCACAGTGTCTATAACTGTTGTGCAGATTACCTGACAGGAAAAAAAACAAACTTTCCTGTAAAGCTTTCATCCCTGTGTAAGTGAAATGTTTCCTTTGTCCATTCTAAAGAAAAAGGGTGCGGCTGTTCTTCACATAACCAATTTCCCCCTTCCTCCTCCCTCTCCAATCACTTGTATTTTGAATGCTCTGGAGAAGGATGGTAAAATAAGAGGTGAGAAAGGCAATATTCAGAGAAGGAAATGTGATGACAGCAAGTGTTGGAGAACTTAGGGATGATGTTGTAGATGTGGGTCCATCAACGTACTGTTTCTCTTTAATGGTCACTTACCTGGCATTGTCTTGTTTCTCATTTTATGGGGTGGGCCACATTTATACTTATAAATTAGGTTTTGTATTAAAAACATGTATTTTCAAATGAATTGTAAGTTTTCTATAGCATCTCTTCATTGTATTTCATTAATGTGATCATTAGTACTGCACCTGCCCCAGTCATGCAGTGCTTGGCTATGGATCATATGACTGAAGTCTTGTTAGAGCACAGTTTACTTCAGCCAAGAGAGGACACAGCTGCAAAGGTTGTAGTGCAAAAGGCTTCCCAAAGGCTTGAGCATGGTTCTTCTGTGAGAGATGAGCTATTGCAGCCGGAGTCTCCAAGCAAGGAATACAAGAGCTCTAGCCATAACCTTGTGCTTAAGCTCAACAAGCCTTTGAAGAGAGTTACCTGTCTTCAGTACCGTTCCCATCCTGGAGTCACCTTGCTCCACACAGCTGGGTTAGAAGTGTCTAACACATGGACAAGAGCAGCTAAAAGCCTGCCCAGCAGCGTTTGTAACTGCATGAAGAACAGGGCTCATATCACACTTTGATAATTTAGCTGGCACTGTTGCTTTTTAATAATCTGCCAGGTAAAGTAGTAAAAGGCAAATTGCTCTGAAAGGTACAAAGCTTGTGGCTGCTTTCTTCTCTAAAAGCCAACCAAACACTACAGCTTATTTGTTCAAGAGGAGTTATATCAAGAAATGCCTGGCATTGCTAGCAGGTGATTGGAAGAAATTTGTGTCCAGCTTCCTGCTTACTTTTCTTTTTATTTTCCCTAGTGAGTAGGACTATACACAGAGGCATTCTTCTTAATATTTTAAGGTTATGGGAATACTACAGAGGAAAACAAAGTAGTTATGGTCACAGCTGGTAATGCAGATTGCTGGAGTTAGTGGTTATGGAAGCCTGAATCTGACACAGGAGATTCAAGCTCAGAGTCACTGGACTCCTTTGTGGTGACTTGAGATGCACAAATAGTAGAGCTCAACTTTAAAGCATGTTTTATAATATTGGAATCAGAGGGGTGAAAAAAAGACAACAAATAAAACCAAATTGTAAACCCTTGCCTTGGTTTGCCTGACTGTGGGATCCCTCTGTAAATGAAGCAGGTGGGAAACCTGGAACGTTTCAGCAATCATGAACCAGGAAACCACAGCAAGTCAATTACTTCTGCATGGTACAGACATGACAAACAGAGCTAACCCCAGCTGCTTGCCTCCTGTACACAGAGGCAGAAGATGAGATTAAACTGGGCCATCAGTTCTAGGGTGGAAATACTGAAGCATCTGTCAAATATTGGACACTTACGAAACCAAAATTTGTTCAGTCTGGCACTGCTGGAGGAGCATCTGGTAAAAAAGAGCAGAACCTGAAACAACTTCAAACAAAGTCTTGTTCCTGGAATATTGCTATGGTAACTAAGTTATCTTACTTTCACTCTTCCCTTTAAATGAGCCAAAAAGCATCAAAGTGTCCCACAGGCAATACAGATTCACAGAACAAGTTTATAATTTCTAGTAGCGAAGTTATTTTGGTGGTTTTTTTCAGATATCTAAAAAATCCTTACATGCTTAGAGATTAGGTCTCTAATACTAGAATGACTAAGGAGTGAAAATGAAGACTAAATTCAGTGTGGTGATTTCCATGGAACTTGTCACTTTGGGAAAGAATATTGTAATGAATACTTGGGAAATCATGGTGGTGGTTTGTTTCTGCTGTGTAAAAGGCTGAAACATAGCCCAAGGTTTCCAACATTATTTGAAAGTATAATATACTGAGCTGCATTATATGTTAATTTTATGTTTTATTTTTCTTGCAAATTATACCTCTTTTAGTACAGTTATATTATAAATCTTACCTTGAAAGCTATGTTGTATTGGCAGAAGATGAAAGCATGAGTATTCATGGTCTAATCTTCTAAATGATGTTTCATGGGAGTATCATTTAGCTACAGCTCTCCTGTCTTTTAAATGGAGATAGAATTTACTTGTCACATAAAGTTGTTCTGAGAATTAATTGCTTAATGTGGTATGTATGCACTGCTTTGAAAATTAGGGCATATAGGTGATGAACATCATTATCAGGTAATTATCATTAATACGCTGAGTTCTAATTAAAGCAACTCTTGGTAGATGAAGAAAGGTAGTGTCTTGATTGTCCATTTTGATGTCAATAATGCTACAGTCATAAACCTGATATAATGGGGGGAAGAAGCAGCCGTGGGAATTGCTGCTATTTTTAACAAATCCCTTTCATCACTGTAACCTAATGGTAGAATGAATGCACATTTTAGCATTTACCCTGCTAAGGGAGTGATAACTGTAACTACTGCCAGAAAGGCAGATTTAGCATAAACAGAAATGAAATAGGGTCCTGCACATGTCTAGACAGGAGATTGTTGATCACTGGCAGCATCTTGAGTTGTCTTTTGTGACTCCATAGGTAAATGGTGCTGAGTGGTGCAGTGGTTTTTGTGCAAGCAAAATGCCCAATGTATGTGTTTTAAATTAAGGGAGCTCATTAAAAATAAGTATCTTGGCAACTGTACGTATGAGTGTAAACAGGCCATTGTGTCAGGACAGGAAAAGCTCTGCTGATCAAATTGTTAGGAGTTTAGTATCCAGGCTGGGGATGAAATGATGAATGTGGATACTGTAAGACAATTTCTGAGATAAATCTAAGGAGTTCTGTGCCCTTGCTGTCTCAGTATTACAGTATTGGAATTGCACAGGTAAAATTATCTCCTCTAGGCTGGGTGATTATTTAGGAATGTAAAGCACTGCAATTTCATCTGAGACCATGAATTAACAGTACCTTCAGTTTCAGCAGTGCTGCCGTTAAGAAATAAGTATAGCCAACAAATAAAGCACTGGAGTATCTTACTCCCAACACAACAGCTTCTAAAGAGAATTTGTTAAATTCATATCTGTGGGGGTTTTGGGGGGGGGGTATAATAAAATCCTAACTCCACAAGATGGAGAATTTGGGAAGCTGCTTTATTAAGCCTTGTTGTTTACATCCAAAGCCACCTTATAATTCTGGTAATTGTCAGGATACCGAGAGGGAAGTTTTTAACTCTTTCTTTCCACTGCATTACAGAAGAACCTGCAACAAAAGGTTACTATTAAGAAGCAATCTTGAAGAGCTGAATGTGTGTGATGTCTTGCGGGTTTAGAAAAGGATTGTGAAATACTGTCCCGTGTTTCAGAGTATCTCTAAGTCATCAATGATCATGCATAATAATTTTCGTGGTAATTTTCATAGAATCACAGATTATCAGAAGTTGGAAGGGACACACAAGGATCACAAATTTGTTAGATTTGAATTCCTACCTCTGAACTTTTTTGTGGGCTCAGTGAAGTAATAAATATTGTTATACATTAATTTACTACACTAATTCTGGATTGATCTCTTAAGTGATCACACTAGCCTAATGCAGTGATTAGGTCTTTTGGTAGGTTTTTATATTAGCCAATTTATTTTCATTCATGAAGTTTAATAAAGTAGCTCATTTAACATGAACATTATTATATTGAATCACTTGGTACCTGCTAGTTTTTCTTCAAATAGTAATTCTGTCCATTCATCTTGCATATCTAAGATTAGGGGGCAGAGAAGGGCAATGAAGCTGGTGTAGGGTCTGAACTGGGAACTGGGTTGTTGAGGAGAAAAGGGGGCTCAGGAGGGACCTTACAACTCCCTGAAAGGAGGCTGTAGGCAGGTGGGGATCAGTCTCTTCTCCCAGGTAACAATGACAGGACAAGAGGAAACGGCCCCAAGCTGGAACAGAAGAGGTTTAGATTGGATTTCAGGACAAATTTCTTCACAGAAAGGGTTGTCAGTCCTTGGAACAGACTGCCCAAGGAAGTAGTTGGGCTCCAAACTCTTGAGGTATTTAAAGGTTTGGGTGCAGCACTTAGGGACATGGTTTAGTGGTGGACTCACAGTGTCAGGTTAACAGTTGGATTCTGTAAGGTTGCTAGTTTCTTCCAACCAAAATTATACAATGTAACATTTACATGAATTTGATTAATATAGTCAAGCTATTTTGGCTGATTTTCATCTAGATCATTATAAAACAAGTCACTTTTCTGTGCTCATTTGCAAAATTCTTTTTTTAATGGAAGTAATTACAATCAGCTTTTTTTTTTTTTTAATTTGACATGCTCTTCAATATTTAGCTTTAGACATGGGGTTTGATTTACTTTTTCTGTCTTCTGCTGTCAAGTATTGATGGAATTATGCTGTCAAGCTTTATGGAATGGGCTGCATTTCTAGATTCAACTTGTATAATATACTAAAGCTGTCCTTGGCTTTAGTGAGATCTCATGGGCTTGCTTTCTCTCTGTCTGACAATAACATTTGGAATATAGGCATAGTTCAAAGGGCAGGGATTTAAAAACTCCCTCCTGATATAATACAAATATTGATGAGGATGAGTGTTTTTCATTTTCTAACGCTAACTGTGGGAGGATGCTTGCAATTCTTCTTGTTACAGTAAGTGTATTGTAAAGCCAGTAGAGTTGAGAGCAAGTATAAATAGCAGTCCTAGGTTAAATTGTTTGTAGTCATTGCATATGAAGGAGGCAAATGCTGAAAAATCTGACAAAACCCCCCAACTTCTAAATTTCTGGTTCTGCTGTGCTAAGCTGTGTCAGGCCTAAAGCAGGTTTTGAAATAAATGTAATGAGCTAAGAGAGAAGTTCTTCCTTTGGTTTTTGAACCTCATTTTCTAGGAATCCAGTGTTGTAATGGATTTTAATTGAAAAAAATAAAAAGCCCACAGGGAGACAAAAATGTGTTATCCAGCTTTGACATTTCTCAGCATTTTCATTGCTTACTACTTACTATACTTGGTAATAAGTTTTGGAAGGAGAATATGACTTGGAATTTTACTGATGTTTGAAGTCTTACTTCACACTGACATTCTTGGCAAAGACCTCTACTCTTTTACTCTCTCTGCACATTTCCTTTCTAAAGTTGTTGTGTCTTTATTCATTGCTACATGCTAGCTTCAAAGAAAAAAAAATCTTTAATATTTTGATTCTACAGTGACTTGTTTAGAAAAGAATGAAAAATGCTTTTTTATTGGAATAAAAGTTAAAAAATTTCTTAGAGTAGCTTGTAGAAGTCCCAAACAAGAAATGGCATCTTACTGTGGCAAGTTTTCTATAAATAAATAGATTCTTATGCTCTACTAATGTAAGCATTGGTGTAACTGCACATGTAATGATGGGGACACTTGTTCATGTGTTGGTTGGTGAGCAGAGTTCCAGCCAGTAGAGGATGAATAACAATACTCAAGTAGAACATCACTTAATCTTTGTTCTGCTTCTTCAAACTGAATTGTAGAAGAGACAAAAAGGAGCGTGGAGGAATTCCATCTACCAGAGACCTTCCAAAAATCCCAAAAGTGCCACATTATTCTCTATGCAGAGGTGATTGCACCATTAGTTAGATATGTATGATGAAGTCAGCATTTCATGGGTTTAAAACACCAAGAAAACCCAAACTCAAGGTTGCAAGTGCAGTGTGAGTAAATGACTAGATGAAGATCCTTCATAAATAACATAAATCGTGGATAAAGTGGGAACAGGACGAGGCACTAGTTTCAGCTTGGAGGATTTTGACCAAAAGGGAATTTTTCCTTCATGCTAGTTTATGCTGAAAAAAATTCAGAATAATGGGGGCACTGTAAAAGATTTGGTTAGGAAAGGAATATGAAATTCTAAGATGAGCTTTTATGGTTTCTCGTATTTTCGATGCAAGTCAAGCAAGTAGAACTTAATTACTATTTGAATGCTTTTCTTGTTGTCTATCAGCGGATCCTGTGTCGAAAACAGATAGAAAAAAATGCCACTTTGTCTTCAGCCATGGACAAAGTTGACACCTGCAGCAGTGGTAGAGCTGGCATGATGAGAGGACAGATTTAGCATGAATATCATGCAGACTGTGGGATGTAAATTTTACTGATTCACTGGTTTTGTTTTTAATGGCAAACTGCCCAAAGCCCAAAATGTAGGAATAGAAAGTTTCTCTCTAATTCACTGAAAAATCAGCAGCCTGAGGACATGGCTGATTTATCCTGTATGCTTCTGTTCCTGGTTAGTTCCAGCTGCTGATACAGTCTCCTATCTCTGGAATGCTGCTTCTTTAGAACATGTGTATCTTGCTGGACTTTAAAGCAGATCCACATTTTGTATAACTGTACTGAAGATCAGGCATTCAATCAAACATTATAATTCTTCCTACTTTTAGCACACGTTTAAACATAAAATTCTTTTAGCTATTTATGCTATAAAGTTGTAGAGATCCCTCAGAGGGCTATTTTAATCTTAATTAAGTAGCTGCTGATGGAAACTGTTAATAGCTAGTAGATTCACACTCTTACACATCTTGTTTTCATCCTAGGTAGTAATGTCAATACTAGGTTGTTACACCACCTGAAACTGTCAGAACAGCGTTGGTATCATTCATTTTCCTGCCATCCAAAAGGGCCTTATTTCATGGTGAGCAAGGCAAATTTGGAGTGAATCACTTAGATAAACATGAACAGGTTGTTTGTTGGTGCCTTTTCTCACAAACTAACCCTTCTGCAGGTTTCCTTGAACTCTGTTCTTAGTCATTGATTAATGTAAATAATGTAAAGTTACTTCAACTTTCAGGTGACTCTTAACAGTATCAATTTTCCAAGGCTCACACTTGTTCATTATTTTAGAATTCTTTTTCCATTGTTCTTCATTTAAATGATGTGTTCACTCCATTTTTAATTTTTTGGGTGTCTCAGACAGATGTAGTAGTAGATGTAACTTTTATTGCTCTACTAAGTGACTGTCAGTGAGCAAAGCAACAGTAAAAATTCAAAAGCTAGTTAAAGCTTTGCATGGAATTAGTTTATATTAATTTGAATTTGGCAAATCTCCTTTCAATTGGAAAAAAAAGAAGAATTTTTTTCACAGTTTTTTCTACAGTAGTTCCTTTGGGGTTTTCCTGTTTTAATTAGTATTATGCTTGGTATTTCCCTATGGGTTTCATTGACAAGATCTAGAGTATTAGGATTTTGAAAGATGAGGATCTGAGTGCATTGTTCAAAATTCCATTTGAGAGTGTGTCATGAGTCTGCAATGGGCTGACTGGGAGCTTTGCTCCATAAGTAGCTGGGCTCTGTCATGGAGAGGACCTCAGCCAGGGAGGCTGGTGAAGTTTCCCTCTGTGGTTCCATCAAGTTTGCACCTGAGTTCCTCTGACCTTTGGTGGCAGTCCCAACTCATTCTTACCTGAGCCACTGTGTACAGCTCTGTGTCCGTTTTCTGTGACTGTCCCCTGTGAGGTACTACACAATGCTGAGAACTTATTTTATCGAGGGAGTGCTTTACACTGGTATAAAATTATACAAAATGGAGAATTTCTTGTCCACACCTGTTTCACATTGCCTTAGCTATTTATTTTTCAGCTTCAGTTGCAAAAGTAGTTAAAAAGTGCACTACTTCAACCTGACACGAAGGTTTAGATAAGGAAGGATCTAAACAGACAGTGTTACCTTCCTCCCCATCGTCTTTCCTCAAGGAATCTTTCACCATATGCCTCTTGAATTAATAAGAAAGTGGGTTTTGGATGCAGCTAGAGGAGGAAGAATCAGCCACTGGGTTTTGGACATTGGCCAATGATATTTAAGGGAAAAGCAGCTGGTTTTTTTTTCTTTTTTCTTCTGCAGTAAGAAGCCATGATTTTCATTTTTGGCAAAGGTGAGGCTAAATGGGATGTGTAGACAGAGAGTTTTATTCTGTTTTATCACTTGAGAACTATTTAGTGTTATGGAAATAAGAATTACATGAGAACCTTTGTAAGGACAAAAGATGAAACTGTTTTAATTGTGATGAGAGAAGAGCAGAGATATCCCTCTTTCTTGTGATAAGGTTTTTGTTTCAATAGTGTGGTATGTAAACTGTGTAAAGATAAAAATGCAGGCATGTGATTCTTGTGCAGCTGGGACCATACCTTTTGAGATGCTAGATTTGGGAAAGGAAAAAATTACCTCTATTTACTGACAAAATTTAAAAATGGAGATACTGCACTGACTGAATGTGATTCAGCAGAAGGATCATAGTAAGGGCTCTGTAAGGAGTCCAGGGTTCCTCTCAGCCTAGTTCAGGTCTTGCATACTGCAAGATTATGGGGTATGGGTCAATTTTCACTGCTGGCAATACAGCTGTTGATATAACTAAATACTGGAAAAATGTTTTGGAAGCCTTAAATGCTTCAGAAAACTCAAAACCTAGATGTTGTAGAAAACCTTAGTTTTCTGAAACATTGCAAAGTGGGTTGTAAATAACTATGTTTGACCCTTCTAGGTCTAGTGTTGAACCCTTGTGGAACTGCTGTGCAGAACCAGCATGGAATATATTTTTTCTCTGTGGTCTTTTCACGCCTGCATATTACTGAATCAGAACAAGAGTGTCAAACTCTTGCTGTATGCACTTTTAGTTTGCCTGTAAGGCTGTGTGTGTTCATCAGATCTATGCATTTCATAGAGTTGTTTCGAAGTAAGTGAATGACAGAGTTGTTGTTTTGCAAGGTTTGTCTGCTGGGCTTATTATTTAAACTCTGTTGCTGAAGGGGGGGAGTTGCTGAAATGTCAGCTGCTCAGCATGAAACTCCTGGGAGATAGGATTTACAGTCCTGACCTGAATCCATGCAACCTCTTCTGGATTGCTGAAGTGCTGCATGAAATAGTGTGAAATAGCACTGTGCTATCAGTATGCCAGCAGCAATAAAGATGTACTGCAGCTGTCTCATGAATGCTAAATTCCCATGCAAACTCCAGGTAGGAAGCTTCACATGCATCAGTTATGTTTGCTCTTTTTGTAGCTGTCTCCTGGTTCCATATGTAAACATTTAAGAATAAACTTTCAATGGTTAAACTGTATAAAAGAAATTAACACTGGAGATAAAGCTCTTGAAGAAGTTAATGTGATGTTCAGCGCAAACTCCCTCATTGATTGATCCCAAATGACTTTGCTTGAGGATTCAATAATTAAAGACCCACTTAGCTATGTTATTCTAAATTACTCTTGTATTTCTCACTCTCCTGCCCCTGAGTAAACTCCACATCATTTAAAATGGCAGGACTGATAGTGAATACTAGTGGCCTTACTGGTTACATCTCTACAGTTAAATTAGATGTGCTTTGGACTGTTTTCAGACAGTGAAGGCAGCTGGCATGGAAAAAACCATGTCTGTATTGTGGAACAGTTTTACCCTCCAGCGTAAGGAACAGGTGGGCAAAATTCACGCTGACATGTTTTTTCTGGGAATGATCCTTGTTATCTGCTGTCTCCAGGGAATTGTTTAGTGGGGTGTGATTTGCTACATGCAAAAACCATTTGAGATTTAAAAATATAACAGTCAAAACAAGTTTCAATGCCTCTTAACACTGGTGGTCTCTTTCCTGGCACTGCTTAATTTGCTAGCATAAATATACCTTTAGGTAGGGTTTATTTTAAATCTAGGAATCTTGTCTAAGGTGTTGAGCAACAGCTGATAAATGACAAAAGAATTCTTCCTATCCTAACTTCTCTGCTTGAATTTCCCACTGAATATATAAGCAGTGCATGAGGCAGAGCTGTGCACAAGTAGATGAAATCAACCCTTTGAAAGTACCTCTGCTACCTTGGAGGAGATATCTGTACAGGAAGGCTAAATATTAGTTTGAAGAAGAAAGTCAGATAATAGAACTGTGAGATGCAGGTTTTAAAGTAATTGTGAAAATCGTATGCATGTAAGATGGGTTAGAGAAAAGCACAAAGATAAAGTAAGGAGCACAGCTCTGGAGTGTTGGAGAAGGAGCCTCTAATGAAAAAAATTAAAAGTAAAGCTCTAGCAGATTGTGAGGGAGAATCAGCAATGGAAAAACAAAATAGGGAATTATAGTGGTGTTAAAGGAAGGCCAAAGTAAATGGAAATTGGAGATCAGAGTTTTAAACAAACAGAAACTCTTTGAGTAGTCTGAGGACTGGTTTAATAAAATGTAGGCATTTAAATGAGTGAATCTCTTCAATTTATAAATTATTTATTTGGCAGACTTTGAAGAAAAATCTCACCTGAGTCTCTACTCTGTAGCAAGTACTTTGTAATAAATTCTTGTCTTCTGGATTCATATTCTCAAAGATGTAAGATTCCTTGCCTCATTGCATAGACAGTAAAATAGAAAATGTTCCTTTCTAATAGATATATAAAGCGGTAAGGATATTTTAAAATTCCTGTCAAATCACTCCATGTAAATTACCTAATCAGATACCATAGCTACATAATGTAATGTTAAAACCAGCAGAATTACACCATCACAGGAATCAGCTATCCCTGTTCCAGATTACAGGGTTTTATAATTGCAATGTTTCTTCATCAACCCACTCCACTTCATGCTGTCACATATCCTTGGAATTGCTATGAAGATTTATCTCTATATAGGTTTTCATCTTCTTTAAAATTTATGGTTTTCAAATTTTTTTTTTTTTGGAAATCCTTTCTTGGTGAATGCTGATGCTGGCATTTTGGGTATATGCTAGTTAGTGTAATGGAAAAACACAGGCTCTATTCAGGAGTACTGAAACTGTATATTTGATCAAATAGCTGAGAGATTTAACATGCTTAGTGGTAGCTAAGAAGTATAGAATAAATTTTACACCATTACAGCCTCTTTGTAAAAGTAAGTGTGTTTTAGTTCATAAACTTCACATCCTCTTTTCTCAAATACAAGGCTTTGTGCTATTTGCTAGACTTAGAAATCAACTTCTCCTGGCTCTATGGTGGTCTCATTTAATTTCATTAAATTTCTTCTGGTTGTGAAAAGAGACACCTCAGGAAAGGCTGAGATATGTGACCAGCTGCCCACTGGTGCAGCAGTGTCCCTAAAACCAAAGGTGACACCAAGCCCTCCTTGCACTGAGATAACTCCAGCTTGCTTTGATACCTGATGCTCATTCTTTACAATATTCTGTGAGCTCACTGCTTTTGTCCATCTCCTCTGAGCTGCCTTCCATCATCAGGGTGCAGTTACAACTTGGAATGATTACTGGTGTAGCTCAGTGAGCTCAGTACATCGTTCACAGCAGTGCCCAGACCTCTTACAGAACTGAATCCTGCAGTTTTAGTAATCTCAGAAGTTAAGTGGGTAGCCTTCAGAGCCTCTTCTATGGAAATTACAATGGAAGAAAAGGATATTTGGCTCAGACAGGAGACAGATCTGTGTACCCAATGCAGTGCAGGTTTCCATATCCAAAGGTGACCTGGGGAAGAAGCTTTTTTTGTGACTTCAGCTGAGTAAGGCTGGCCAGGGAAATTCTCATGAATACTTTCTTGATAGGAATATAGAAAAGATAACTTCGGTCATAGTCCATTCTTTCAAAGTGACCAATCTCTGTGCAGCAGAACTTGCTGGCTTGCTGAAATCAGAATGGCTTGCACAGACATTTTCATGTCAGCAAAGCTGAGGTACGGCTCTGACAGACCCCTGCTGGGTTTGCAGCAGGCTCTCCTGCCTCAGCTTTGGCAAACTGCCTGGCAGGTTGACAAGCAACAGCACATGACAAACTAGGGGGTTCTGGCACTTGTTCTCATTGCTCCTTGAAAGGTGAAACTTGCAGGCTTTTTAAGATTCCTGATTCCAAGGCAACTTGGTAGGTGGACTGCTCCAGACTGAGGACTTGCTTTTCTTTTTAAAATGTGGCATAAGAATATAACTAGCATCAATGCTGATCACAGATGACAGTTTTTTAAATAGCTTTGCAGAATGATAGGCAAGAAAAAACTAAGTCAAATATTTTGCTGACATGTGAAGGGAAAACCTTTCTTTTGACAAGAAAGTAAATAGATGCTATTTTTATTAAAGTATTTTTTGACGTTGTTCCTTGATAGCAAAGTCCAAACTTAAAATTGCAATACATTACCACAATAAGACTGTGTAAATAGGCTGCTGGATGTTTTTTGTCAGTAACTAAATAACAGACATTCTAAATCTTGTTACCACATATGAACTGGGAAGTTTATATATGGTGTAGATCCAGTGAAATGGAGAAGCTTTGTTCTCTGGTGCTTGCCCTATCTGATAGTTCTTATTACCAGGCTGCCCTATTTTAGCTGAATGTGTTGAAGGGAGGTGAAAAAATTGAAGGCCTGACAAACTACTCAGTAATGAAATGTTAGTCCAACTTCTGAAATAAAACTGAGGCAAATAACTTGTGAGGTTATAGATCAATCCAGAAGTGTCAAAATATTAACACTGCTAATAAGGGTTGCACTGCCCAGGCTGAGGGCTGACCTTTCTGGTATCAAAGTGAGTTCAGAATCGGGTTTGATCCTTTTGAGAAAGAATGCATCTCATACTTGAAAGGACAACCCCTACCAACACCACTGTGCTCCCAATCCTACAAACAGCATGGTTGTGTGGTCTCCTCTGTCTTTGCCATTGGTGCTTCCAGTGTCTGAGGCCCCAGCTCCCAATACTGACAGAACATACAGAACATGGATTTTTTTTTTCCCAGAGCTAGAAACGCTCTGCAACTCTTCTTCCCTTTCCTGAGGTTGCCCTTGGCTTTTTCTATTTTGTTTCATTCCTGAGTGCTGATTCAATTGAAATGTAAATGTATTCTAGCATTTATTTTCTAAAAGGGATTTGATGCAGGCAAATCTGGCAATTTTATATATGCCCAAAATATTTGCTTTAAGAGAATGAAATAAATTTGCAGCGCTATCTTGTAAGTACATCTTCAAACTCTGTTAGCTTTCATCACATTTTGATCAGCTACCTGCTCTTTGCTAAGCATGTGATTTCTGCTCATGTTTAATGTCAAGCAGGAAGTGGCTATGGACATGTCCTCAGAATCACAGGAAAAATGTTTTCTTTCAATATCATTCTGCAGTCTTTATCCTCTCTGGGATGTACATCATCCAAACCCTTCTTGATCCCTGTTCTAGCTACTCTTGCCTTTCCCCTACTTTAAATTGCCATGTCTGGCTTCTTATCTTGCCCTGGAGCTCTACAGCAATTTCCTATAATATTCCAACTATGTATCTTTCAATTCAGTACCAATTGGCAGTGCTCCTGCAGTCAGCATGCATATCTTTCCTTTCTTCTGCCATGTGCTGCTCCTCCTTCTGCAATGTATCTCTGCACCCTTTTCTGTCTATAGGAATCCATCCTTTCTATAGACTTTATTCTGGAAGTTAAGCAGTTGTGTCAGTTTCCTGATTAGACCACATCTCACAGGCTGCAATTTACTGAATGGTTCTTCTTAAATTCACATACTTGAATTCCTCCTTTCTTGTTTATTATGTCTTTTGCATTCTCAGAGAAAGAACAGAAGGATCCTGATGCAATGTGTCACTGTCTTTTAAATGTTCACTCTTAAACCCATCTTTTTCACTTGCTAGCCATGGTCTCATTATTTCTTTCTGGTTCAATAACAGTTATCCATCAATGGCTTTTTCTCTGAGTAATGTATGTTTCCTTTTTATCCTTTTAAACCCCTTTTATTTTATTTCAGATACAATGCATATGGTATCTACAGTGAAAAGCTAATACATATCCTCTTCCACTATTGCAATAAGTCAGTATTTCAATATGGAAAGTGTAAATAAAAACAAACAAACAAAATACCAAAAAGGTGTTTCACTTACATTCCCTTTATCCTGCAGTTGAAATTAAGTTCTCATTATTCTTTTAGCCATCTTTGCATCTAAGAAAATGGCAGTTTTATAAAAATCTGTTTAATTGCCAATTTGTGCCTCCCAGAATATTAGTAGCAATTACACAGTGTTGCTACAGAAAACAATTTAATTTCTATGTGACTAAAAAAAAATATTGCTTGCTTTGTGCTATTGGATCATTAAAATGGATAGGAAATGAGGCAAGGGTCAAAAGTGAACTTAGGTTTAGCTTGATCAAAAGCAGAAGCAAAGCAGTAAAATCAGCATATGTGGTCTGGAACAACAGCTAATGTGTGGTTTATGCTAATTTCAGAGATCCCATGGAAATGTTGCACATTACAGTAACCACAGGAAAAATCTGGAAGGTGTATCTCCAGGAACATGGTGGAGGAATTAAGGTAGGCATGTAGGGCCCTGATTAAAGTATGAAAGTAAAAGCCTAACATAGTTCAACTCAATGTACATTTAACTCAATGTAATGATAAGTTCACTTCTCTTGCCTGACCTGCCAGCTGGCTGAGAGGGCTGAGAGTATGGTTTGTGATGGTAGACCTAGCTCAACAAACACTTCTTCTGTTTTCTTTGTGTCACTCCACTGTATTGAGAATGTGTGGTTTTTTCTATGCCATTTTTTGGAGCTCCTGCTCCCCACCCTGTCCAGAGATGGGGAGAAATCTTACAACAAAAATAACTGCAAATGTACCTTCCCTGTGCAGCAAAGAGCAGTGAGCCTATGAAATTGTTTGACACACAGCAGTAGGACCTGTGCTGTCACATCTATGAAAGTCAATCTGAGATAGTTATTTTTTTTTAGCCAATGGAAGTCTATGAGTGTTTCATAAATTGTGTTTTAAATTTTAATCTGAGTGCTATTGTGATTTGTGGCAATTGCAACAGGAATCTCTGTTGCTTTCTGCTGAAATGTTAGATAGAAGTATAATTGCATAATCCATATAATTTTCATGTTGGGCTCTCATATGCATTCAGATCTGATTAAAATAATCTCTCCTGCCATCCTGTTTGTATATTTGTAAAGGTCAAATGTGTGATCAGGCTTGACTATTCAGCTCCAGGATGTAGTGGACTTTTTACAGCATCTGTAATGTGATATGCACAGAAGTCTTTCTGCTTTTAAAATTCCACCTATTGGTCCTGAAGGTCACAGGCACATTTTTTCTTATGTCCTTTGTGCAAGTGGTGGTGCCAAATCCAGTTGAGCCAAAGGATGAAGTGTGAACCTGACTGGAAGGCTGTGGTGTTGCCTTGGCAATGCTCAGTACTGAAATGCTGTTAGTCTTGAGTCAATTACCTTTTCTGATCTTTACATTCATGTTGCACTCAGAACACTTAGTGCAATAGTTATTTATGGGGAAGTGAATACAATTCCTGTTATCTTTCCCCTCTCTGAACAAGTGGACCATCATTCTCAGTATGTCTAGTGCTGTATTTTTGAATGCTGTAGCTGTTTTCTCTGGGCTTGTGGCCCAGCTACAACTGCCAGGGTAACACTTGGACGTGTAAACCTGCCAGTAGTTACCAAACATTGTGTGTGTGTTGTGTTTTAAGTAATTTTGACAAATACCTTTTCTGTTCTGGAGGAGCCAGAAGGACAGTTTGTCTTTGAGAAGTGAAGTGACATGAACATGTTCTGTGTATTTCATGGGGATGTATCCATCTGGATATAAAGGAACTCTATTGACAATGGCCTTTGATAGAATGTGAGGTACTCAAAATTTTTATTCTAAGTGACATCCCTGTTTTAACATGGAAGCTAGAGGCACTGGAAATGTGCAGTTCTGAAAGATACCAGACATGTGAAACAACAGAGGTTTAGATTCAGGGCCTGAGGAGGTCTGAATTTAATTTCCAGATCTATAATAGATTCTCTATGTTATTTTGAAAAAATACTTTTGTCATTCAATGCCAGAGTGCTCTCTTCCTGTGAAGAGGCAACAATTTTGCAGTGCTGCTTGCAATTTTATGCAGTCTCCTCTGGCATCTCCTCACGCTTTACTATAAATCAAAAGCCCCTGTGGCACTGCTGCTCTGTACTTTTTGTACCCTCTGACAGGTCTGGTCAGAAGCTTCCCAAATTAGGTTGACTGTTATTTTAGAAAGGATAGGAAACACTTAAGTTGACTGAATTTTTTCTACCAAAGGTGAACTTCTCAGGGACTCATCAGTAATGCAAATCCAAGAGGGGCTTTAGATTTGTTCTCAGTGACTCTTGCATAACCAGAATTTATTGGCAGCTACCAGCCCATGGATAATTTGTATAAAATGAGCCGGTGTTTACATCCTGTTTCCTCATCTTGGAGTTACCTTATCCTTTTAATCAATAATGTTGTGGTTATTCACAGTCTCTGAAGAGAATACAAAAATACCACAAGAAGTCTCTCAAGAACTCAAGAATATTGAAAGAATGAGGGTGAAATGATAAAGGCTGAACAATGGATTACATGGGCATTTCTAATCAGGCTTTGGTTGGTTTGTACCTTCAACTGCCATCTATTTTGGTTATTCTATGAATTAATATACACATTTACTTTTTTATTTTTTAAATATTTAAGAAAAACTCCTTCAGAATTCTGTTCCAGATTCAAACTAAAACAGAATAGTTACACTGAATGAGTATAATACAATTGACAGATGAGACCCCTTCCATTTCTTAATATTCTTTCCCCTTGTAGTCAGAATTCTGTGGCTCTCTGGGGAAAAGAGTTCAGACAGTGTGAAATAAATTCCATCTGGCAGTCACTTCTCCCATCTCCACATCCAGAACTCATTAGAACTAAACAGAATTCTTCAAAATGAAATGAACTTTCCTACTTAGACGGTGATTTGGATCCATTTGGTCCTCTTTATGCAGGACTTTTATATCCTTCAGATGTAACTTCTCAGTTCCTTAAAAATGCATGAAATGGGAAAATTGGGTGCATTTCTGTTTTCCACCTCTGTTAGCAGATTCTTTTGCATGGCTGCACACAACAAACTACAAGCTGCTCCTTCACAAGGCTCAGTCCCACCTGAAGATTTTTTGCTATCTGAACCTGGTTTTACCTTACATTAGTTTAAAGCCACTTTCCTGATCCCAGTATGTGAAACAGCTGAGTAAACACCTGTGTAATACATACACAATATATTGTTCTTTAATGACCTTAACCATACCCTTCCATGGCACCTACTGGTATTACAGGTGTTAACTACCTGCACCTGTGCTAACTACAGTTGTTAACTGCCTACAGTCATATTTAGAGAGATTCTTGGATCAGTTATCCTGTTGTGGGAGTGTTGTGATTAAAGAAAAGTAGTCAAAACTTTATTCACTATCCCTGCCTTTCCTGATCATTTGGCTCCTCCCATTTTTTTTGAAATGACAAGTGTTTTCTTTTATATGGGAGATTCTGGATTGTGTACAGCTGGATCTGCTTTGGCGGGGCCACTGCAATTGGTCAGTGCACTGGTACGATGCAGGTGGAGGAAATCTGTTTAATCTCACTAAATTAGTAGTCATGGGATGAAATGGCAGAGGGCAGACAAACCAGGATTCTGATGGGACACATGTGCTCTGTGCAGAGTTAATGAGGAATTCCAGCAGGATCTTAGGGTCAATGCAGTGGCTCTGTCTCTTGAAAGAAGAGACAGGCTGTTTTTATTTGCTGGTCTGATCAATCATAAATACAATCCCTCTAATTCTGAAGAATATTTTAGGATAAGTCTGCAAAGAATTCAACCTCTTCCCTTCTAAGAGAAAATTCTTAGAAACGCACAGCCCACCAATTGGTTAAACCTTCTTATAGCATAAAAGGAATATTCTGGCATGACAACTGCTCCCATGCTTTTCCATAGCTCAGGACAGGGGGTGTCTAGACCCTTGGCAAGCTGTCAACATTGATCATCAGTTTTATGAGATTACAGCAACCCACGTAAACACATTAAATCATTAGCTTTTAATTCCTGAAAGGGCATAGGTTGGTTCTATTGTGGTTTTTGTGCTCCACTGATTTGAAGGTCCTTCTGTTTTCTGTTTTGCTTCAGTTCATTTTGGTTTTATTTTCATTTTGGATGTTTGTTTTTTTTTTAATTGGATTATGGAAGGGGTACTTGAGATATCCTAAAGAACTGATCTTTCCCTCTGCTGCTGTATTACATGGAATCAGCTGATCCATGCTGCCTCTGTTCCAATTCTGAACACTTACCAAGAGCAGCGTCAAGTCTTTCCTATCTCTAATCTCATCACTCTTCAGGGTGTTACTTCACCCTGCCTAACTTTTCTATTATCCTTTTATTGTCCCTGATTCAGTACATTTTCCTCTTAGTACTTAGCCTTCTTTAGCAAATAAATTGTTTTCTTCTGTTTTTTTTTAAGAAACTTATCTGTTTAATGTTCTAGTTTTTTACCTCTTATATAATGTTGTAAACAATTTGCTGTCAAAAGCTTTTGTTTATTTTCCCCAAACCCTGAGGCTGGAAGCAAAGAGTTGATGTATGTAAAATTCAACCCTCCTATGGATACAACTAACAGTCTGTCCATAGAATAGGTTATTTTGGTTTTGAATAATAATTTCCATTAAAAGTTGATTAGTTCATGAGGAGATCTCAGAAGAAGGTGTTTATATGTATGTGTCTATATATATGTAGTAGGTATTCTTATTTAAAAGGGAAAGTATTAAACAGAGTCCTTTCTGGACTCTGTTTGCATTTTTCTCTGGGTTGGCATTTTATATAATGAGAAAAAGGCAGAAGAGAGCAAATTCTAGGAATAAATCATAGTGCATTCATTTATGATGCAGCAGTTTAGACCTGGAAATTTTTCTGCAATCACTGTTCAAAGCAGAAGCTTTCCCTCAGCTAGGAAAATAAAAAGTCACTGTTTTGAAAACATCTTAAACTTTGATGCAATACCTAGACTGATTCTGTTCTCATTAGCACAGCTTTTTAGCCCCCAGTTTAATTGGTGTCAGTTACTGTTACACAATGTCAATCTGCTGGCATTTTAAGCCTGAGCAGTATAAATTACAGGGAGAATGGATTTGCAGACTTAATTTTCATTTTTTTACAAAATCCTTAAAATACATGGAGGAGATTGCTTTAAAAAAAAAAAAAAAAAAAACAACAACAAAAACCAAACAACTCTGTATATCCCAACTGTTGAACTGCTGCTAATTGAAAGGACAGAACTGGCTCAGAGGTGTTCATGGGAACAAAAGGTGACTGTTCAAATGGCAAGGTTATGACAAGCCTCTTTTACCATTTTCTTACCGATACCCTTCTCAAACGGGAAAAACCCGATGTTTAGCAGCTGATCAAAGCGTGTTTGCAGTCTCTGAACAAGATCCTGGAATTCCAGAAATTGCTTCTAGAAAAGCAGCAGCTGCTTCCCCAGGGAGGGTGACCCTCGGCCATGGGAGACGGGATGTGCCTTCCCTGGAAGCCGCGGAAGGCAGAGGGAGCCTCAGGGCTGCCACAAACACCGCCCTCTCCTGGAACAGAAATGCAGAGCTGCTAAGAATGTTTTTCAAAAATGCAAATGAGCTGTTTTCAACTCTTTTATATTTATGACTGTATTACTGTGAGGCTGTTAAGAGTTTTAATTTTGTAGTTACCCCACCTGCTGTTTCATTATTAAAACCTTGGGTCTGATTAATCAAAAATGTATTCTGCAGTCAGATCACAGCAGTTCTATAAAATTTGTAAGCATGACTATACTGTGAAAGCTGTTCATGACTGAAATAACTTTTAAAGTTTCTGATACGTTTTTGTAGGTCTTATGAGGAAGCAGTATGGTAAAATGGGTGTTACTCCAGAGTCAAACAAAACCATGATGCTGCTCTGAAGGATTTTCTTTCCTTTCATATAAAACTCCTCTACCCACACACACTGCATGCAAAGGGGGAGAGTTCATGTGACGAGTTATTTTCATGAGCACTTGAAGATGTAGATACCAAAAGGATATGGCTGACAAAATGGCAAAAGTCATGGAAAACCTTGGCAAATTCAATCCCTTACCTCATGTAGGGGATGTAATTTTAGTGCAATTCTGTATCTCGCTCCCAACTTTGCTGAATACTTTTCTTACAACAGAAAATGTGATGAAAACTTGCAGTTCATGTTTTCAGGGAAGTTTTCATTTGATATCTGAATAGTCTTCACTGTCATGTAGCCTGGGGATAATTAAATTCTTCAGTTGCTGTGGAGTTTATGCTTTCCCTGCTTATGTTTGTACAGAAGCTAACACCAAAATGTTGCTGTGTATCTGTACTTTTTTTTCTTTACTGCAGTTGTTAGTAGCTTGTATGGGAGCTCCTGTTAGGTTTTTTCCATACTGGTGCTGCCATATTCAGCAAGTTTATTGAGGTAAAAAATGAAAGCAGCTCTGAAAAGCAAGTTTGAGGACAGAGTTGAGAGGGACAGAAGGTAACAGCAGAGAGGCTCACACTGAGGACAGAAATTTTTACTTTTGCAGCACAAAAGAATATTAGCAGAAATCGTGTAGATGGATAAATTCTTCAGACTAATGGCTTCAGTGCAGTTGAACCCTGTAAATCACAGCTTTCCCCAGTCTATTAGACTCAGAACAGAAGGAAAACATCTGATGTCTGGAGCAGCTCAGAGAAATAGTCAATTCATGATGAATTATACTGTAAGAAGTCTGTTAAGATGAAATTTACAAAGAAAAATTTCCAATCATATTAATTACATTTTAAAGAAATAAAATGAACTTGCTTTTGGGATCCCAGTCCTTAGGTGACCCTTCTGGTTGCAAAGCAATTAGTTCCATGTACAGTGCTTTGGCAGTATAGAAGGCACTGGGCAATGGCAAAACCTTCTGTGGAACTCTGTGAAAGTGAATGGAGTTTTTAAAAGAAGAAAAAAACCTGCTAAAACCAGAAGTGCATCTCACAGGCTGTTATTCTAGTCTCACTCATATATGTGCTGTTTAGCTGAAGGAAGGAGTGTCATTTTCTGAACATATTTGGTGTTCCTGGTTAAAGGCTAACTCCAAGCTGCTGGCACAAGTCACCTTGCTCCAGATAGCTTCCCATGAGTTCTGACTGGTAGTACCATCAGAGGCAGTGTGGTAACATCTCTTGCTTTTGCCTACATTTTGTCTCCCAGTGCTCCCTTGGGCAGAAATGTGGCTGCCTGGAACTTCATTGTGTGTATCAGCAGCCCAGTGCTGAATATCAGCATTTTCAGGGAGAACTAAAATGGACATTAAGTTTCTTGAATTTTCTTTGTGAATTACGTGCAATCTTGCATTGCCTGCCTTTCTCTTCTTTGCCCTCACAAGATAGCCAGTTATTCTAGAGAATTCTTACCAAAAGAAAATTTATTATAGGCTGTTTCAGCCTTTGAAATTAAATTATCAGCCTATTTTCTTATATCCTGTGAACGTGATGATATAAAAAGAGATTGAATCTGAAACTTAATAAGTAGTAGTAGTAACAAGTTACTGAATGAGGCACCTTGGAGGGATTTGATTTTTTAAATAGCATTAAAAAATAAGACTTTAAGTAATGTAAAGCTATACCAGATTGTTTTCAGGGGAGCATGTTGTGATAGATGTATTGTGCTCAGCCTGTGCAGGAAAAGGGTGTGTTGCACTTCAGCATGGAAACATAAGGAATCTGAGAAAGTATGGTTCAACCTACCACTGGTCGTTTATGTCACCTGCAAAGATCAACTGTGAAACCAAAGATGAGACATGTTTGTAAGACATGTGAGACATGTTATTTCTTGTGATGTTTAAGGTTCTGAGCTTTGCCTGAGTACTTCTGTTCATCAGAACAGGCAAAAGTTTGGGTTCCTTTTAAGTCTTTTCAGGAACATCACAGGAAAACTTTGCTATTCATGATGCTCAGGGATTTTTTTTTTCTAATTGCAAGGACAATAGGCATCAGTAAGAATGACATACAGCTATATTCCTTTTAAATATCTGAAAAATAAGCAAGGTTATTTGAGCATTTAGTTGACTTGAGGTATAGAAAATTATTTTTATTCATATCTTTCTAAAAAGGGTTTAATATAAGCATATGTTAGAAACTTGATATAGAGGATGTTTTGCTCATTTTGTATTTATCCACACAGCAAGCATTAGAGCTTTCAGTCTAAGAATCCCAGCCAGGCTGTGGATGGCTTTGGGGCAGTGCCATTTCAGTCCCCTGGCTAAACATAACCTCTTGTATTTGAATTCTCAGGAATCACAACTTGGACAAAAGAGAAGAAAAAGTTGTTCTGGGAAATACATTTCAAAGGGGTCTTATTGCTAAGGCTCTTGTGGAGAAGGAATAGGTCTTCCTATTGCTTTTTCTGGCCCTGGCTTACTTGCTGATGCCTTATGTCATTAATTTAGAATGACTAATTTGGTTTTGGAAGCTCCATCAACTCTTTTAGCAATTTGGGTATTTAAGTCTGATGCTTAAAGTTAACAAATTTGTCCTTTTTTAGAATATGGACACATATCTTTAAAAATCTCGGTTTTAATAGACAACATCAAAGAAATGTGGTAGGGTGATCAAAACCACAGCAGTACTGAGCAGGGGAAAAACTGGCACAATAATGAGTAGAAAATATTTTGCCAAGAATTAAGGAGAAAATTGCCTGGACTGCCGAAATACAAGGTGGGAAATGCTGCTTTCTTTTTTGTTTTTTATCTGTCTCTTCAGTATAAAATCTGTAATCTAACAATTTCAGTTAAATATAGTCCCCTGTTGAAAAATATCAATATTTATTAAAAAGCAGAGAATTAGACTTGTGGAGCAGTTGACGTTGCAAGGGGGTCTCTGGAGATGATGTATTCCACCTTTACTGCTGAAAAAATGGATTAAATTAATATCAAGATTGAAGTTAAAGTGAAGAAATAACAACTCATTATTTTCTAGCTAATGCATTTATTTCTGGCTGAAAATCTAGAAACAAAAAATGCAAACTCTTAACACAGTTTTCTCTGTCTTACCAAGTACTGTCTGCTTCTCATCTGTGTTCAAGGGCTATGCTACTTTTAGTTCAAAGAAGCTTTGCAAAGTCAAAGGGAGCCCAAATGTCCACAGCTTCACAGTATCAAAGCAAGTTGTGTGGTGGTTGGTAATTTTTCTTGTAAGTTGTTAGGGAAAAACCATGATAAAACTGGTTTTACCTTGTGGAGGGAGAGAATGTAAGAGAATAGTGCAGAAGGCAATCTCAGCCCTAAGGAGTTGCAGCTGTATTAATTACCAGAGATTAGGAACAGGCCTGCCCTTAACAGGCCACAGCTGTGTCTAATAAGAATGAGTGCTATAAAAGAGTGGGTTAGCTGGGTGGGGAGAGAGTTGGAGTTTGTTGGCTGTGCTGTGAAGGAACCAGTGCTGTGAGGAGATGCCCATGAGAAATCACCAAGAAGGTATGGAACTTTTGCAATAAGGTGACAACATTACCTCATATCCTTACCAGTGCACTGAAGTGGTAAGAAAATAGGTGATTATTCAGCCATGTTTTACTCATGTTCAGTTTCCATAACAGTCTTCTGCCACTTTGAATATTGTGTGTGACAGTGCAAGAAATTTTTCAGATGTCTTGTGTAATCATGCAAAACAGTGTGAGGGGACAGGACCGTGGACTTACTCAAAGTTAGTATTGCTATTTCTAATTGTCCTTTATAGCAAAGGGAGAGATGCTGTTGTACTGACAGTCTCACTCCTCACAGCTGTACCATGTACCAGCTTCTTATGGATAAAATTCTTTGCTTCCCTCAAAGCATTTTTCATCCAAAACTAAGCTGTGCACATATTTAAGATGAAACTTTATAACTTAATTGTTGTTTATAATGTAGCTTAATGTATTATCTGAGGTAGTTCAGAAATACTAATAACACTTTCCAGCTTGAAATTAGACTGTTGCTGGCCTCAGTTCTATTATCTGGAGTAGATCACTTGAATAAAATATATGTATTGAATTTTTTAAAGTATATTTTGGCTAGAAGTTGAATATGGAGAGCATTATGCACATGTATTAAAATTCTTTGTATGCAGAACTCTGAGCAATGGGAATAGCAAGTCCTCTTATGTGTGAACATTGCAGCATCCATTTCATTAAAATATGCCTGTTTCATCAGCTCCACACTGGGAAAATATTAGCATTTGAAATTCATTGATACTGTGTGATCTAGGATTACATACCATTTAGGAGGGAGTTTGACTGGACTCAGATTCTGCAGTACTTGGTGGGTTACATAGTGGGTTCTGCTTTGGGTCTTCTGCTGCACCTGCTCGTCAGTGCCCCTTAATGTGAAAGAAGTTACAGCCTTGGAGTGCTGCTTTACCTGGTGCTTCAGAGCCACCTCTTGCAGCTTGGGGAAGCTACACGGAACTGGGAGCATCTTTGTTGTGAGCCCCTAGGAAACCACTTCAGGCTTTATCTCAGCACTAGGATATCCTGAACTTTCTAGTCCTTGAAAGTAGTGACACTTTTCTGAGTTTCTTTAGGGGACCCTGCATAATTTTAAAGAACCTTGAAGTTTACAATTTTCCTATTGATAGTAGTGAATAATCAAGTCCCAGCCAGACAGGCACTGCCCTGGTTTTTCTGTATGTGAAGTCATATTTCTGAAAGCAAAATAAAGTATGTAAAATGTCCTGTCTCAACTGATGCCCAGGGCATGTGTTGGTCAGGCTTAAAGCTTAGCAGAAAGCTTTTAGTGGGTTTAAAATTCATCAGAACTTCAAAGAATTCTAGGTCCTTATCAGATCAGAAAGGAAGGGAATGAGTGGGACCCAGTATGTGCAGCATGTTCAGCTCATTCTGTGATTACATTTTTTTAATCCCCCCACTTGGTAAAAAGTCCAGGGGAATAGTTTGTAACCGAACATCTAATGGAATACAAAGTACAGGTTACAGTGGACTGTGATAGGTATAATGGATCAGTGCAGGAGTTCTCACCACTGCTTTCAGTCACAGGCTATGAATTCCAGATACAGCTTGAGGTTTGATTTGATTCATTACTCAGCCCTCTGACTGCACCCATACACAAAACAGGCTGAAGTGGTATTTCTTGACTGAAAGGCCACCTGGAAGTTCTAGGAGGCAAGCAGGTAGAGCAGCCACAATCACAGGCTCATGGAATGGTTTGGGTTAGAAGGGACCGTAAAGATCATCTAGTGCTACCCCTCCCTTTCCCTGCCGTGGGCAGGGACACATCCCACTCGACCAGGTTCCTCAAAGCCCTGTCCAGGCTGGCCCTGGAACACTCCCAGGGATGAGGCATCCACAAGAGCTCAAGGAAGCCTGCTCCAGTGCTTTACCACCCACACAGTAAAGGGTTTCTTCCTAATACACTAAGAAAGGCTTGAGTCTTCTGTTCTTTTTAACAGCTTGCTCATCCTTTCAGCATTGCAAGCCTGACCCAAATAGCTCTTTTGGAAGTTCTTGTGTGACATTGCATACATTGTTAGAGTCCTCAGAACACGAAGGAAGGCAAAATCTTTTTTAGATCAGTTGGACAATAACATGAGGTCAGGAAAAACGTCTTATGTTTGCTCAACACAGTGAGTCTCTTGTGTATGTGCTCAGTCCAGGTGAGAAATTTATGAGCTAGGAGGGAATCCAGTGACATGACAAGAGAATGTTTTGGCTGTGATTAGTAACAAAGCTTGGAACAAATAGGAAGAACAATGAAAGCTGCTGGTGATAAGCCTGGCATAGAATGAAGAGAGCAGAGAGAGCTTCTGTTCCATAGGCTGTAGTACATTTAGGAAACTGGTGAAAACCAGACAAGGCAGGAAAAGAAGGGACAGAGCACCAGTGGATCCTAGAGAGTGTATGTTTCCACAGGTGGAACACAACAAAGCTGTATGGACATCAAATAGAACAAAAAATAGGACCAATTGACATTTCAGATGGCAGGAAAACTACACACCCACACACACCTCCTGTGATCCCTGCCCAAACAAAGCAAAAAAGCCCTGTCTATACATCATGTGCTTAATGCCTACCTTACAATAGAGAGGTCCATTAGAAAGGAGAATGGTGATTTACCTGCTTGGGAAATTTGATTTTGTACCAATGCGTCCCTCTCTAACACAGGAAATACCGAAGTCCCACCAAAACAATGTTGCCTTTTGTTTTCAAGAATATTGAAAGGAACAAGAATAAAGCTCAGAAGTGATCTAGAAAAAGAAACCCACTGTTTGTTAATGCTAAGAATTTGTCAGAAGTAGGAGTTTTCTTGAAGACCAATCATTTATAGTCTTTCAGATTATGACAAGGTCCAGCCACTAAATGTGTATCTCAGAATATGAGTCAGCTATGTTATGATTTCCCTGAACATATTTTAAAAGATTATGTGATATTCCATTCATGAAAAATGGGAAAGAGCTGAAAGAGGATACATGAGACACAGTTTTACAGTGCTAATCTTTAGGTTGTTTTTTTTTGTTAGACTCTAACCTTTGATATTGGTATGAATAATGCAAAAAGGCAATGCCTTGACAGTTATTTTAGATTCTGCTTTTTATATTGCTTTAGAGTTGCTGATTATATTCTGATACCATGGAGAACTGATGCAGAGGATCTTTAATTCCAACAACTGTTGCTGTTGACCAGCAAGATTCACTATAAAAAATTTAAATCCCAAGATTTTACTGGTGGAAAATCGTGCAGGTTCATTTATTTCAGTGGCATTAAGCAAATTTATGCCATCTAAGGATTTTACAGATTATTGCTTCTAAAGCTGTACATTAGAACCCTTAAATATTTCATTAATGGAAGATGATAATTGCTATCAGGATAAATTACTACATTTCTTAAAAAAATCCTCTCAATTCTTTAAATGCTTCAGCTTATTTGCAAGTACTAATAAAATCGCACAGTTGGGGAAAAAATCATTGGAAGAGATATTTTTGCTAAAACCAGAAAAAAAATCTTTCAAAAAAGAAATATTAAAATGCAAAATAAAATACTATAAAGTCAGTAAAGCTGTGTTTTTAAAGTTTCTTCTTCTCTAAGGAAAGAAAATTCTAAAGCAAAATAAAATTTCATACAATCAGAAGTTACTTGGGAAGAAAAAGGTGAATCCATAATTTTTTTTGAGAGGAAAACTCTTATGATTGAGGAAATAAGATGACAGAAATTGTTAGTGAGGAGGTTAAAGACGATAGGATGCTCCGATGTATATTTGGAGGAATTATTGGCTGACTCACATGGTGTCTTTCAGCACAGTTTTATCTCCATAGAACTTCAGCAGGGAACACCCAGTTAGCTTTGACTCATTGCCACAAGGAAGTGGTCTTGTGATTTAGTGGTGTTTTTATCCAGGTTGTCAGTATGGCTTGTTACTGCTTCCTTGTTACCTAGCTGACACTCTCCATCACTATTATTTATTGCCAGCGTGTCAAAAAGCTCTTTTGTGCCTAGCATGGTGCAAAGATACTGTCTGTCCTGGGAAGTTTGCAGTTTGTATACTGAGAGGAAAGAAATGGGTGATTTTAGGGTATGTAACTTAACCATCCTCAAGCCCTTAATGAATCACCAAAAAAAGCCCCATTAACCAGAGAGGGATTCTGCAGTGATGAGCTCGGCCACAGGACCCACACTGTGGGAGTCAGGGAGGTGGATATCCCCAGGATGTCACAGTGATGAGTCCTGATAGGATGTCATCCCACGCTGCTGCTCACATCCCCAACAACTTTATCTATGTGCCATGTTTTCATGTGTTTAGGAGAAGGCAGTTGCAGACAACATGTCAGAGGATGACTGCAGGGACAGTAAAGATCTATAAAGTACTACTGTGAAAATGGGAGGTGTCAGTATGGAGTGTCTGGGCTTTCTCTGAGTAATTCTGAGTACTGACATGAGTTCTAAGCAGGCTCTGTTGGACTTCCTTGCACCAACCTTTGATCTCTGTTGTGCTGTAGAATACATTTATAGCCTCTGCAGTTTATACAGTATACATTTTATATGCTGGGAGCTACTTTTGTGGGGGGATTTTTTGGTTGGTTTGGTTTTCTGGTTGTCCAGGGTATTTTGGTTTTTGTTGGGGTTTTTTGGGGTTTGTTTTTGTTTAGGTTTGGTGGTTTGTTTTGTTTGTTTGGTTTGGGGGCTTGTTTGGTTCATTTTTTGGGGGTTTGCTTGGTTTTCGTCTTTTAAAGGAACGATCTGAGCAGAAAAGGTTCTGTGATACAATTAAAAAAAAACCACAATAAAAGTGAAGGCTTATGTGTCTCTTAGGGCCCTTATGGGATTGGTGACAGCTTCCTTTTGATCAGGAGAGAAAGCCTTGCTTATTTTGGCAAGTACAGGCTCCTGGGTGGCCTGACCCTTACCTAGCATGGTGCTGTGCTCCCAGACAGGGTGCATCTGTGCCATCTCCAGCTGTTGCAAGCTGGGGTAGAAATTTTCTGGAGATCCAAAGTCAAGTCTGCAGCCTCTGCCTGTGTTTCAGACTACAGCAGTTACTCTGTGCTACCAGGACTGTGGGAAGGAGCAGAATGGCACAAATAGAGGCAAGAAGCACATTTCCCATATCCTTATCTGTCTTCAACATGTTTCACAGTGGACTTCCACTGAATGAGTTGTTGCTGTAGCAATACTGATTAACAGAATGAGGAAGAACCTTTCAGGGAAGCAGCTGGCAGCAGCCTGGATTACACCTTCCACATGGAGGATAAGTAGGCTGATTGAAGCTGTCTGTCAAAGCCTGGCTAGAGCAGTTTGTTTCACCTGGCTTGTTCTACTATAAGTCAGTGTCATATTTTAATATGAATTAGTTTTTAAAGCTGAAGGCTGGAAGGAATTTATTTCTTTTATATTTTCTGTACTGTATGTAGAGATAAAGAGAAGGTAATATTAAGCACTGGTAGAATATGAAGGCTCGTGAGCCATGTAGCAATGTCTTACATGTTTACAGCACCTTTTAAACAAGAAGATTCTAGGATGTACTCTATACTTTGAATATGGAAATGTGTGTTATGGGTTGTGATGCTATAATGGTTCTTGATAGGAACACACGAGTTGGTATTAGCTTCTATAACAGAAGCAGCAAATAAATTCAACAGGTTTGAGTCCTTAAGCTCAAATATTTCATGAATCCATTGTTATGTGGTGGAATACCACTGTTTATAGTGAGCATTGTGCAGTAGGCTAGTGATGGCTGTATCCATAGCTCTCTGAAAGATGAAGAGGAAAATGGGGCTGATTCAGTTAATTTTTGGTCACAAAATACCCCCTTGGTCCTGAGAATAATAGCTGTAATAAATAGTTCTTGTTTTGTCTGTTAATTGTGGCATAAGCCTGTCAGTGCAACAAGACTTGCAAGCTGTTTACTAGATTAATAGTGCTAGTAGGTAATTTGATAAGCTACAGCCCATATTTTGGGGTTTGATAATCTTTTAATTGAAGACAGTTCTTGATTTCAGGGAGATTGGAAACCTGTTCTTTAAGATTAACTGTTTTGGAGCACCTGAGAAATGCTGGCCAAGGAGCATTGATACCACTCTTGCATTGTCTAATCTTGCTTGTGCAGCCTAGTCACTCTACTGTATATTTATTTCACTTTACTCATGATTCAGAGAATAGACAGAAATGGATTGGAGTTCTGTTGTTATTTGTGTTTCTTAAATAGCCACTCAGTGGAAGGGGGAAAATTGCTTGCATGCTGGATGCCAACTGAGATTTTTGCTAACGGAGATACACAATGAGCTGATATTATACTAAGAGGGTCATGGTGGTTCAATCTGGAAGTTGGCTTGAGTGATTTGTCTAAATCTAGACTCAGCTAAATTCTGCACAGCTGTCCTGATTTACTGCTTTACTTAAGTGTGGGTTGTATTTTTAGTAAGGGAAATAAAAGAATGGTATATGGAGAACAGGAAAAAAGATTAAATTCTTTTCTTAACAAAGTTTTTGCATTTTTTCACACTTTTACTAGAACATGGTAGAAAAACCTCTCCATAAAAAGATGAAAAGGATGGCATTCAGCATCCTGTTGGTCAAGAGAGCATAGTCAAAAAACAAATCATTGCTATTGCCATGAAAGTTTCTAAAATCTTGTTTCATTTCAGACTGTCACAATAATGCTTTGTGTGAAATGCGCTTAAGGATAGTAACTGAGTCGTCAGTCTTTCTTTCAACCAATAACAGAGATTTGGGCTACTTAATTATTTTAATTATGACACAAAAATATAAACATCAAAGACTCTTACCTATGGAATCTACATATTATGAAACAAGATCTGTCTTGTTTCACTCTTTTTTCCGTTAAGAATTTTGTTGTTGATGAAATCAGATTAATAATTTCAAAATTGGAGCTTTCATATTTCTTCCCTAGCTGTTCTAATATTATACAACTTTGATATATGTGACAAATAACACCATTGAGTTGCTCCATCCTCTCTGCTCTGCACTGGTGATGCCCCACCTCCAGTGCTGTGTCCAGTTCTGGACTTCTCAGCACAAGAGCTGGGGACATGCTGGAGGGAGCACAGCAAAGGGCCACAAAGGTTATTTAGGGACTGCAGCATCTGTCCCACGAGGCAAGGCTTGAGACATCTGGGATCCTGCAGCCTGGAGAAGAGGCAAATCTCAGTGTATATAAATACCTGAAGGGAAGGTGCAAGGAGGAGAGTGAGAGGTGTGCAGGGGTGCCCAGTGGCAGGACCAGAGGCCAGGGGTGCAGACTAAACCAGGAGGTTTTTGTCTGAACATCAGGAAATGCTTTGCTGTGAGAGTGACTGAGCACTGGCCCAGGCTGCCCAGGGATAATGTGGAGGTTTCATGCTTGGCAATACTCAGAAGCATTCTGGACATGGTCCTGCACAGCCAGCTTGAGTTGGCCCTGCTCAGTGGAATGCTGGAGCAGATGATCTCCAGAGGTCCCTGGCAGCCCCAGCCAGCCTGTGATTTACATTGTTTGCATAAGCCTCTCTGGAAAACTCTAAGAGATGACATTTGGTAAATAAAAAACAGATACAGCAGTGGGTTTCCTGCACAAGTTTCAAGACTAGAATTAGTTCTTATACAGCTTTTGATTTTCATACACGTGGTGTAATTATTCCTAATTTTTGATCACTACAGTTGGATAAAAGATACAGGAAATGCACAAAATACTGTGATTCTCAAGGCCAATAAGGATAAGCCAACCAACCAAATAAAAATACTCCTACTATCTGTCACAAAAGGCAGAATAATACAGAAGAAATTTATGTAAATGAAATTTCAGGATAGGCGTAAGAATTATTCAGACACCAAAGGACTTGATAATAGACCAACATAAACAGAAGCATCTGTTTTTCTGAAGTGCTGGCTGATTAAGGAAATTACTGCATGTGTTTAACTAAGCTTTTCTACTAACCTTAGGTTAGTGCTGAGGATTAGAAGCTTTGTGTTTTGTTTTTTTTTTTTTTAATGGAGAATTTTTAATTTCATCTTTGTGGAAAGGCACCTGAACAACCTCTTCCTTTACATATTGGGCTTGAATATTATTTATAGATCTGGAAGCTGAAATGTGTCAGTAGCTGTAACTAATGGGGAGAAGGGATAGAACAAAAACTGTAGGAGGGCTTCTTTGCCTCCTGCTGATCCACCTGCATAGAAAAGATTCTCTAAGCACCTAAATCTTTGAGGTTTAGTGTGACTTGGCATTACTGATGCAGCTATTGCATTGTGCAGAGGGGAATTTTTTTTTCAGAAGACAAACTCCTTTTCTACAGCTCCCACTGTTTTCTAGAGGAAATACAGGTGTTTGGCAGCTCCTTTGAATGCAGTCACTGAATTTGTGCAAGGTTTATACAAACACAAAAAGGCATAATCTTGTCAACATTTGCAGAAGGAAGTGTGCGCTGGGTTTGGTGTTGATGATACAGAGATGGTTTTGCTATTGCTGCACGGGGCTTACACAGAGCCAAGGCCTTTTCTGCTCCTCACCCCACCAGTGAGGGGGCTGGGGGTGCACAGGGACTTGGGAGGGACACAGCCAGGACAGCTGGCCCTAGCTGATCTAAGGGATATTCCATAACACGTGGTGTCAGGCTGAGCATATACACCTGGAGAAGAGGAAAGGAGGGAGGAAGGAAGAGTTGATGTTCAGGGTGGTGCTGTTTGTCTTCCCAGTACCACATGATGGACTCCTGCTCTCCCGGGGGTGGCTGAACACCTGCATGCCCATGGGAAGTGGTGAATGAATTCCTCATTTGGCTTTGTTTGGGTGCGCAGCTTTTGCTTTCACTATTAAGCTGTCTTCATCTCCACCTCCAG
>NW_005054300.1:17928199-18031727 GCF_000277835.1 Geospiza fortis
GCATTGAGCAGCTCTGTGGGGCTTAGCTGCTGACAGGGTTTAAACCACAACAAAGAGCATCAGTAAAAGTTGTGGGGAGCAGACTGCTGCAATATTACATGCACTCTAAAAACTCCTTTCATGACTGAACTGAGCAAAGTGCTGTGAGGGTGTAAGAAATAGTGCTATCCCAAAATCCACTTGTTGAGTCTGTGTTGTAATGTGTGCCTACAAAGAAGTCGTGCAGCATGTGCTGCGTTACCTTTGAGAAACCCAAGATTTGCCAGGGCAGTGCTGAGCATTTACTCCTTGGGAAACTGTTTGCTTCATGTGTGCTGCAGCCTGGCACACAAGTGGGAATAGCACAAGGGAGCCCAGCAGGCTGCTGCCATAGAGCAAACTGAAGGAATGTCACATTTCTCTTTTGTTGTTGTTGTGAGCAACAATGAGCAGAACAGAAAACAGCTGGTTGAGTGAATTCGAAATTTTAGCAAGCTATTCCCTTGCCATGGAGTTTTCTGATGGTGGGGAGAAGGAATAAAATAAACCTGCAGAGGAATGGCTATTAATGATTTCAAAAAAACTATGGAAGTTTCATAAATTTTTCTGTGGGAAAAGACCCTTTGAGTAATGTGATTCCTCTCACTAATACTATCCCAACCAGGAAATAGTAGAGGCTATAACACGTCTATGGAGTTGGAGTACTGTAACATAATCAGATATTAGCATCAGAACTGATCTTGCATTCTTTCTACATGCACCTGGATGCTTCCAACAAGGCAATATAATGAGAAAGCTTAGTCCTCAGAGACTTAACTGAGCAAATACACTTGAGAAATTCCTTTACACCAGTTTAAAAAAGTTTGCAAACTCTGGCTTTTCTCTACCTTCTTTTGAAAAGGAGATCTATTAGAGTGAATCAATCTGTAAATTTCAGTGTCTTCAGTGCTTAATGTTTTTCTCTTCTGTCAGGGTTGTATTTACGAGCAAAGCAATTGAAATACAATGTTAAGCCCAGGTGGAGATCCTTCCCAGGACAGTTTTCAGGAGAAAAAGAGAGTTACTTGCATTTCTGGAAGGGGGTTCAAAGCCTCAGAATGTTTTCCTGTTTGTTGTTCTCCTCTGTACTGATTGCTATTTTGCTTTAGCAACAGAATTTTCAATTTAACAGGCACACAGACGTGATTTGGAAGTTCCAACTCAGTGCTATCACCTCCTTAGCTGTTTAATGAACCAGCACCTCTCTCCTCTAACTTTAATGGATTACTCTAGAACAGAATGAAACTCATCCACAAAGTGCAGCAGAGACAGCAATTACTGAAAATTTCATCAAAGAACGTTTTCAAAGCTCTTTTTGTCCATTTATCAAGTTGTCTGTAAAGTTGAGACACTTTTAATTTTACAGCTCTCTTTAAAAGGCTTTGCTTTATGTATCTACCTTCATATGTATGAGATGTGTGGAAAAGCACTGTGCTCATTTTAGGGCAAGGTTTATTCTCTAGCCCTGTGTTAAGAGGGGGAAAAATAGTCAGCCTTACCATTTACAAAGGAGCAGCAGAATGGAAATTTTCTTTGTTTCAACCAAACTGTCTATTCTTTCTGTTCTTTTAAGAGATCAGGAGTTTACTGAAACCTTGAATGACCTACTGGGGTCTTTTTGTTTGTTTTGTTTTGGGGGGTTTTTTTGTTTGGTTTTTGTTTGTTTGTTTTTGTTTGGGACAATCCAGAAAAGGAATTACTTTTTGGCTAGCTTTATTAGTTGTGCAAAAACACCAGAGTTCCTGGGCTCTCAATCTGCAGTGCAGCCAGGGACTGGTTTTTCCAGCCTATGCAATGGATTTTTCTTACATCTTCATGGTTCCTTGAGGCCAGAATGCATTCTTTCCTAAAATTTCTATAGTCTACAATTCCATTTTTTGTCTGGGCAAGTAGTGATTTGGATTATAGGTGAATAGCTGTTGTCAATAGCTCTTCAAAGTGAGAAAGTCAGCAAGGTACATGAGTGGAAATAATGTTCCAGGAAGGACTTATATGAGAAAAGGATCAAATTCTGTCAGGAGCAATTAGTTCAAACACATCAATGAATATTGCAGTGCCTTTTAAAAGGCAACACTCAAATTGAAAAAACAATCAGGGGAAAGGGATCTTTTCTCCATCTTCCCAGTTCCTTTTGCCAATTGTGTGTGTATGTATGTGCTCTGCCTTTGTATATATCTGTATGTGTTTGACTATTAGCATGTTTATATACATATCTCTGTATCCACACTATTCTCTTTCAAGTTATGAAAGTGTTTGCTGTGAAAACCAAAAAACTGAAGTCAGGAACTGACTTCATAGGGAAAATATATTCTACTATAAGGTCATAATTTATAGGGAGATGCCAATACATAAACAGTTGTAGTGATATTTTCAGATGGAATGTGTGCAGTTGCATCACATCTGTGATGCCAATAAATAAATGCAAGTAAAACCTATTAGGAACCTTACACTGTTAGCTCAGACTTTTAATGTAGAGGCTTCATACCCGTTGAAGAATTAGCTTCTTTTTTCACTAAGCAAAAATTACAAGTTTTCATCAAACCATTTTTATGTGGCAAAATTACCTTGTGAGTTTAAAGATGGATCTTCCCTGAGTGTGAGCATAAATATTGTCATAGCAACTTTTGTACTTCATTGCTTTCTGTTGCAACAATCATTTCATTAGGAATTGAAATTAATTTTAAGTAGTTTTGTTTAAAGCAGCACTCACAACTCTCACAACCACCCAAAAGGTGTGCTAATAGCTTGAGGTCTGGCTGTGTTTTTCATTCTGTCTGTCTAGAGCTCTGAAAGCACAGTAGTACCTTCTGCCCAAACAATGAATGGTGTCTTGCTCCCAAAAATAAAAATATAGAATAGAACACAGAATCTTAGTTAACAGTTAAGAAACAGGGTTTTAAAAAACCTCAAACAGATTTGTAATATACTGAGAAAAAGTCTTTGCCACTCAGCTAATTACCTTATTTTATATGAAAATTGATTCTTGTTCTGCACCATGTTCTACATGTGGTAAAACCCTTTTTTAATTGTAAATTAACAATTGGGTGGGCAATGAGTCAAGAGCTCTTGTTTTCTATTACTGAATGCTTTGGTAATTGATCAAGATGCCGTTGTTTGCAACACTTTGTGTTTGATCACCATTTGTGTTCTCTGGCTTAATTTGAGTTCAGAGCTTGGCATAATAGTTACAGTATGAGAATATAATTTTACTGTTTTCACTGTATTATAAAGCAGAGATGGCTGCACAAGCACCATGGCCATTACAGCCATGTGGACTAGAATCAAGTAAACTAAGTTTAGTTTCCTATATGTGCACATATGCATGTGTATATGTATGTTCATATTTACAGAATATATAAAGTGTGTCTAAATATGTATATTTTCATTATGTAAAAGTATGATTTCAACACTGTCATCATGGCAAGCCTTTTATGTCTTCCCATCGTGATTTTGTGTTCGTGAATTAGGCCTCTTGTCTTTAGCTGGTTTGTTGTGTCTTCTCTTGTAAAATGTAGTATTTTTGAGGATCAAAAGGTCTTGCTTCCTTTCTGGAGCTCTACCTGCTGCTGAATTTCTTAGATATCACTGCACAAAAAGAGTTACACTGTGAGCACTGTACAATGTGTGCAGTTGTGAAGATTGCTTAGACAGCAAAGCTATGGGAGTGTATTCTCTTTCACTATCTAATGAATTCCTCATGACTATCCACAGTCATTCAAAGATATAATTTCCTTACTGAGATAATCTTCTTTTATGTACCCACATTTTGGTTACAGGAGCCATTATTGTGCTTTTCATGTCTCAACCTGCTTCCACCTTTTTGCAAGGCTCGTTGATTTTGCTGCTCCCTTTTCTTAATTTTATGTGACATTCTGTACCTGAGCACTTTTGGCAATTCTTGAGCAAGTTTCCCCTGTCTGCAGAGAATCTATTTTGGCTCATCTTACTTCCACAGTGCAGCTGGGCATGCTAGATTGAATTTTTCTGCTTCATACGTGCCAGCTGCCAGACCTTAATCTCTTTCTAAAACCAAGAATTATCAAACTCCTCAACTTTTTTCTCTCATTACAGTAGCTTGAGGCCCATATGGCAGATTTACATAGGAAGACAAAACAAAGCAATTCTGCAATTATCCTCAAAGCAAAGGCTTCTGTGTTGAATCAGTCCCATTGCACAGATTTGAGTGGAGCAATCTCATGTGTCTTTCTGACAAAGCGACAGATTAAACTGGGCATCAAGAGCACTGAATTTTAATCTGCATTTCAGCACTGGCTGCCTGGGTGTCCTATGGCTAGTAATTTCACCATTTGCATTTTAGATAGTGCTGCTTATGGCAGGCTGCAAACCTTCAGCATTTCTGCATTAGAAGTTTCCTTCATCACTGATATTGTGTTTGTGATCTGAAACACTCTTAGCTGCTTCCATGTATTAGAGGACCTTGCGAACATTTATAGCTCGGCTCTTGAGTTTTCATTTACTCTGTTTTACAGTGAAAGGATTAGGGATGAGCAAGCCTTCAAGCTGAAGTTATATAATGACTCTGCTCTGTCCCCTAGAAGGACATTGTATCCTTGATTTGAGGTGAGGCTGCAGCAAACCAAGTTGTTCTTCTGCTTCTGAGAGATGCGAGTTGACAGATAACACTTTAAATGCATATGTTGTTATTACGCTAGACTGAGTCAAGGTAGCAAAGGTGGCAGGAGTATGGAATCACTGAATTCCAATCTGGATTGCTGGGGAAACACATTAATTGTAAAACTGCATTGCATTGTTGCTTCCTCAACAGTACACAAATTACAGATTTAGTTTTGAGGATGGCTTCTGCAACAGCAGGAAGTCAGAAATAGCAAGGTGTGACTGGTTCTGCACTGTTAATAGCAGTCTAATGGCAAAAGTGCTTTTTCCACCAGCAGTGTCCCTGAAGCACCTTGGAAAAATTGTATTAGTACTTGGACCTGATTAATTAATATGACAGATAAGATTTTTCTCCTGGGTCTTCCTCAGTATTACTGAAAATCTGAACTAGACATGACTCATAGATAGAACTAATGGAAAAACCAGCAGAAAAGGGTTGTTTTAATGAAACACATTTTGCCATGTGTATCAAACAATAATCATTGGGGAAATGAGAAGAAAAGAGTGAACTGAAAGTGAAATATATGTACAACACACCACTTTTCTTCAAATGTTTTGTTTTTCCTCTTACTTTATTATGGCATATGCCTTTGTTCTTTTGGTTACTGAATTATATCCAAATACTTTTCTTTCAGAATCAGGAATGCAGGCCATTAAATATTATTGTTTCCTAGCCTTCTGATTGTATATTTTTTGTTAAAGCAGCCCCTATTATCAAGGTATTGATCCTGGCAAAATCATAGGGGTGGGAGGGAGAAGTCAATAGTGATTGTTGCTGTCCTCTTTTTATTGTTTCTGCTTTGCAATTCCTCCTTGGAAATCACTCAGCAGGCCTTTCCAAGAACTCAGCTGCTAATATAACATAAAGAACAGGAAGTAGTGGAACTAAATGACCAAATACTACTTGGTGTTGAAATTGTGAAGCTGTTTATGTAGTCATTTTCATCTTGGCCAGCTGCATTGTTTCAGCAGTCAGTTGCATCCCCAAAATTGCACCTTTTTTCCACAATTGCATGTGTTATGCTGAGGTAGGGTGACTATTCAGTAGGTGCTGTCACTTACAGAGTTCATTCAGTAATGTAGCTACAGATGTGAGGAACATACCATTAACTGCATTGGGCTCAAGGACAAAGGGGGGAAAATACATTGTAAGTGAGACTTGTTGAAAAAAGTAATTAAAAGGCAGATTTTTTCAGAATACGGTGATAAATCCTCTCAGCCAACAGTTGTCATCCCTTTATCTAAATAAGATGTCAAAAGTAAATAACATAATGCCTGTTTCATGTGCACAATCAGGGTCAGAGGCAATTCTGTCAGCATGAAATCTTCTGAGATGGAGAATAGGCCTTCTATGATTGTGCAACTCCAGTAACTTCAATTAGAAACTTAAAATGTTTGAATTTCTTTACTAGAGAAGCATACAGATTATTTATTTATTATATTTATTTATTTATCGCCAAAGGAAAATTTTCACAATTAATGAGAGTGTTTTTAAAAAAAGTGCCATATTCTCTTTTTAGCTAGACTCTGGTCACACTGCCTTTTTTCCCCTCTGGTTCTATTTTCCCTACTTTCCAGTAAAATGGGATATGCCTTTCTAAAGTTTCAGCTCTCCTAAGCTAAATATTTAAAGAAAATACAGGTTTTCATGACATTCTGTATTAAATAGTTATACTTGCAGAACCATAACCATAATTTTGATGCTTTTTAGGTCTTTTGGCACGTGTACTTAAGAATAAAATGTAGAAAAAACACAAACCTTTTTATTAGCACTGTTGCATTGCTTCACCTCAGTCCCAATTAACCTTCAGTTTATGTGGAGCAGCAGGCACTGTGTCCTTGTTTGCAAGATCTACAAGTTTTATGTGAGCTGTACCATGACCTTAGTACCTAATAAAAATATGTATTTAAAAATAGACAGAAAAGTCAGAAAGGAGAAGGAACTTCAGAGTGGCAATACTACTTGACATCACATGTCCTTTTCTCCCCTAGTCCTCCTTGTTCCCTACCTATCTAGTTGATAAATAATCTGTGTTGCTTGTCTCTTCTGTGAAAAGGCTCATTTGTACCTGCAGCTAAGGAATGGTTTCATTTTTTGTATGACCCTGTGTCAGGAGTCCTTGAGATATCCTCATATCTTTATACTTCAATTATTTTGTGGAACTTTGGGTATGGTCATCTTGTCTAGGACCTCAGGAGGAAAGGGAGCTCTTTTGATGTGTGGGAAGCAGCAGTGGGTGTTGCAAACTGTCCCCACTACCTGGATGCTGTGGAGCAAGAAAGAAATGTAGGTTAAAATGGCTGGGCTGCTGCCTCTCTCCTTCCAGTGGCCTTGGGAACACCTGGTGGATGCAGCCCTACAGGGAAAATGTGTGTCACATTCCCTGTTTTTTAAAGAAAATATAAAATAACTTTTTACTAGGAACTTCTACTGGGAATGGCTTTCTTAGGGAATTTGAATGGTGAAGAGGAAGCACATAGCAAGTTTTATCATCTGGAAAATTAAAGATTAGGGCAGGTATTCTTTCAATTAGGATTTTGCAACTAATAATGGGTTCTGTCAAAATTGCTTGGTGCTGTTGCTTCTGGAGCATGTATTGTGGAATTTCACCTCTCAAGCTGCAAACATTCTTGAATAAAAATCAAAAGAATCCCAGGGATCTGGTCCTGCACTGGTGCAGGAGGAGATGGACAGGAGATAAATGCTGCCTCTGTAGGGTTTGCTGTTCTGAGTGACCAGTGCTTATTGCTGGGATTGTACCTAACTCTCAGCCACTTGTCTGGCTGAGTTATGCCAATAAGAAGCAGGAAGATGCCTCCCTAATTTAAGGGCATTGAAACATAAATAATATTGGTGTAAAATATTACTGCAGCAGCCTAGACAAGGTTCAGTATGGTGCCTAAAAGTGTTCTTCTGTAGCTTGTAAATCCTCTCTGTTATGCTATTTAATCCATTGTGGAAGCTGGACTTTGGTGGATACTTTAGCTCACTTTATGACTAATTGCCAGTGTCCATACAGGGTGACAAACAAGTCTGCTCCTTCACCACTCAAAAACCTGCTGACAGATAGCAGCAAAATGGCATCAGATGCCAAGCAAGAACTGATATCACTTGAATAAGCGAAGGTAGAGATTCATGATTCACATCCAAGGTCTTACTGTATCTTGCTTTCATCTCTAACAAGGCGCAGGAGTCAGGCTACTGAGCCCAAACATCAAGTACAGCAGAACAGCATGAAACTCTTCTCTTTTGCTTGGTGGGCAAAAGACCTGCTCCTCTCCCAGTTGCACCAAGGGCAACATGGAATTGCCCAGCTGATGGCAAATGCTGTGCCTCTGCAGACATCCCTGTTTGTCAGAAAAGAAGCATCACCTTAGCCTAAATTAGTGTACCTGAATTCTAATTCCAGCCTAAATTGCTTTATGTTGAATGGTGTGGCAGCAGGCTAATGGAGACATCTTGATACAAGCAAAAAAACCCGAACAGAAAAAAGCTTAGACACAAACACCCCAACAACTACTCCAACCCAAAACACCCCCTAAAACTAACCAAAAACCCTGAAAAAAGGAAAAACAACCAATCAAAACCCAAGAAAAGCAGGTGTCCACACTGACTACATGCTAATGAATGCATAGAACCAAATCAAGCCTAATTTCCCCATTGCAAGATCTAGACATTGACTTAAAAATTCTGCAGAGGATTTGATGTCTTCTACAGCAATAGTCAAGGTTCTTCCATAAGAAAGTGGTTATTGGGATAATATTTGGGCTCACAGCATAAAAAGAACTAACAGAAGGGCATAGCAGAAGATATTAATAGAAAAATCCCCTCTTGGTAGGCTTCAAAAACAAAGATGTGTTTAATGTTTATATTCTGCAGACTAGCTATATGTAGTAAAATTTCTATTTAGATCAAAGGCTTTTGTTTAATTTGTTTTACATTAAAGGAAGATAAAGTATCTTAACTGCAACTGTTCAGGTAACTGAATATGGGAGCAGATACCCAGATATAAATTACTACATTGTAGGGCAGCGAGCATGCTAAAAGATATAGAAATAAATGAAACATAAAAACAGAAAAAGAAATACATGGAAATATCTAAAATTGCATATGTATTTTTCATATTTCAGGGTATTTTTTTCCTGTCGAGGTTGACAGTGATTCATGTTCTTGAATCTGGATTTATATTTATACTTATTCATATAGAATGTAACTACTGTTTTACCTGAACAGAATTTTTTTGTCTTGCTGCATTGCAAATGTACATGGAACTATAAATGCCATGTGCATATCTGTTTATTGGATTTTTATCCAATTTGGTGGGGAAGATACCTTGGTTTTCTTATAAACTCAGTTTCCATCAGAAATGAAATCAGTATGGTGTACAAATTCAGTTTTGTTAGTAGCTGTTTGTTCACAAGAGCTTTGTTTTGCCCCTTTCTTTTTCCTTCCGATTGACAACTCTTCATTCATGCATCATGTCTCAGTTTTCTGAAAAGCCTTGCTTTAATATCTTCTGAGAAGACAGTTTATTTTCCTTTGGACTGTTTTAGCTTGTCCCACTGTTTTTGTGGTGATCTTTTCTTGCCTTATAGCCTAATAGCATAGGGCTTTTCTATTTCTGTTTTTCCATCTCATATCACAAGAGTGCCATCTCATAACCTCCTAGGAGGTGCCACCTTTCCTCCAGTGCCAGTATCAGTGCCCATCCAGGCTGTGGAAGCTCTCAGGGCTCCAGGCCATCAGGTAGATGGGTACCCAGCCATGGAGTTGATAAACCTGCATGTTTGGGACAGTGACAGCCTTTTCAAAGAAACTGCCAACAAATGTTCTGTCACAAAATTAGCTTTCTAGACAGACCAGATTAAGGTCTTATAAGGTTCATTAGTCTGTCCACTGACTCCTGACATAAAGTTTATTCTGAGATGCAATTAAGGCCTTCATTTAAGGACTTTGTTTATTTTGAGACCTCAGTTGTTTCTCTCCTTTGTTCACAAGGGAGCATACAACAGTCTCATCAAAGGACAGGGTGCGAGATTGCATTGCTGTGCTCATCTACTGTATGAGACTACAGCAGCTCAAGGCCACTGAGGTGTTTTTAAACTGTTTTTATTTCCCTCACAGGACATATTTGTAAGCAAACATAGTTTTGCTGTGCTGAAATTTACCACAGCAGGTGTCAGGATGCAGTGCCAGGATTACCCCTTACATTATGTGCTAGGTGGCATTGTGGGACCATCAGGGTTATACTTCTCTTTGCACTCTGCTTTACAGTGGCATTTTGAGGTCTTCCACCTGGCTTCCTTTCTGTTTCTCACCCTCTTTCACCATCATCTTTTTTCCAAGGACACTTGACCTTTTGCTTGGCTCAGCCAGTCTGGTTTTACTATTAATTGCCCTGTATGGAAGCATCAAACTGAATCCTGCTCATTGTCTACCTCTAAAGAGGAAGGTGTGATGTTTCTGTAAATTCCCTCTACTTTTTATTTCTCCTCTGTGTCAAGTATGATTTATTGACTGGTCAAGATGCTATTTTAAGCACACTGAATACACATAATAGATGTTTGTAGCAGGGTTTATTATCACTGCTGTTGGGGTCATGGGCACAGCAACAAGAAAAAGCAGAGCATGGTTGTGACTCTGGGGCTTTTGTACATTTGGTTCAGTGTATGGGTTATAATGACCCAAAGAAAGTGAGCAAAGTTAAACCAAGGTCTCCCAACCAGCAGAATATTGATGTGCAGTTAGAGGCTGTGCACCAACCAAACTGTTTCCCATGTCCTGTTAAATGTCACAGTCATTAGAATGAGAAGAGAGGATTAAGAGCAGTAATAATGAGGTCTGCATGTCTGTCTGCACTCTGAATAGCTCAGTGTGTCTTATTTTCCCACCTGTAGTGCTCAAGTTCCGTGCACAGAACATATACTGTGAACTGAAGAACAAAATGTGGAGAAATAAGATTGCCACAGACGCCTAATATAAAAATGTACTAGTTAAAATGAGAGATGGCTGTAGATATAAGCACGTGTAGATATGAGCACGTACCCAGAATTGGAATTGAACCCTGTAGAAAGTACTGTGAACTGGAAAGATACAGCACAATCTAGGTTGACAGGGGGGTCTTAGCCAGGGCATGAACACAGGCTCTGTAAAGGGGATAGAGAATTCTTCTTTGGTCACTCTTTTTTTCCACAAAATTTTTCCCACTTATGCCATGTCATGAGCTGGCAGGGCAGGGACTGAATCTGTTACTGGGGGACAGGCTCATAAAAATCACATTGTCTCAAACTGAAAATAATTAGAGAATTTAATATAGCCTAAAAAACCCCAAACCCACAAAGCAATATTTGAATCTTTTCTGGACTCTGGTGACTGATAAAAGTGGTATTTTGAGTTTCATGGTTAAGGAAATAATAATTGAATGTGGCTTTCCAATTTTTCTTTTTTGTCCATTCCAATTTTTCTTTTTTGTCAGCTAACAAGAAATAATCTAAATGACATTTAGATGTTGTAACACACAAACTGTTTTTTAAATCAATGGATTTGGTTTTGATATTCTGTTAAAAATTGACATAATTTTTTAGGTATTCATGACACTTTTCTTACGGGAGAAGACTGACTGCATATTAAACTTTTTTTTTTGAGCAGTGGGTAAAATAGAATATAGGCTTGGCAAGCATTTCTTCAAGCTGGCATATGGTGAACAGAGGATGCCAAGGTACAAGTAGCCAAATTAATTATTATTGCTTCCAGGACACTGTTAGAAATATTTTTTCCCCATCCTTTTATGCTGACTTTTCCATAACCATTCCCTCACTCCTGTCACAGAAGACACTTGAACCTTTTCTTGCTAAGCAAAGAAGAATGCATAAGAGAAAAGTAAAGCAAGATTGTGCCCAGAATTTTACATTTAGCATCAGCTTTTGACATCTTCTGGAGTGTATGGAGCCAATGAATCACAATGTAGTCAGTCAAGCAGTCAAAACAGGACTTTGAACTTTTCCTGAGATGGGATCAGTAGCAAAAGCTCACATTAAAGGTGTTGGAGAAATCTATTTCAATAGCTAAAATTTTTTGGTCTCCTGAAACTTAGTGCTGAATTATCATTTGTGTAATTACTGGAATTTAACTGTACTGGTTATTTTTTATAACAGGTTTGAATTTATAATCATCCAATTATTGAGTTAAACAACATCGTTCAGGATGAGGTTTTCAATGATGACAAGACAATCATCATCAGTAGAGCAGACTCTGCCCTGAGTTTTCTCCACCATAAAACCACAGTGGTTTAACAGCACAGGCCTTTGCAGAGGATACAGAATAATTGCCCATTACCAGGTCTGGTACTTGAAGGCAAACAGATTTTCTGCCTTCTCTGACTTTCCCTCAATGAAAATAAAACCAAAACCAAAAAACCAACCCAAAGCAAACAAACCCCAAACAAACAAAGAGAAAATGCAACAAAACCCCCAAAGCCTACCCAATTTATTTGAAAAACAAGTAATTCAACAACTGGATTTTCAGAAATGCTGGATCTGCAAAGTAGCCTCTTTTCTTGGTCTCATTTTTATCACTTGCAGCAGATTTTAGCCATTTGTTTTCCTGAAGATGATTCAGAAATATTCAACAATATTTCAGCAACTCAAGTTTAAATGCTTTCTTAAATGTGCTATTAATTTTGCTTTTAATTACTTTAAAGGAAATGCTTGGCTTCAGTGATCCTGATATCAAAATAAATTCAAAAAGTACTTCTTCTAAATGCTTTTCCAATTTATTTCTGCTCAGACTTTGGGAGTGAGCCATTTTAAGATGCTGGTTTGATCCTCTCTGCGATCTGACGCTTTCTCTAACAAAATCAAGGCTAAGATTTTTCTGTTCTTTGCTAAGGATTGCCATCTCCTAATGAGTTTTGGTCACAGCTATTTGGAGATTAAAGACTTCTCATGCAGTTTCTCAGTACTGAGTGAATCAGTTTGCTGCTAGATTTTTTTCTTTTGTTTCTAGACTTTAATTGGTACCATATCTAAAGGTGGGCAGTGACTGCATTTCCTACAGTGCCACTTCCATCTTACTCCCAAGTTTGCATGTAGTTATGCTTTAAATAGATTTGATGTGTCTGTGAGTTTTAACTGCTTTGTTTCATCCTCTTCTGTGTGCCATAATGGAATTAGGCTCCTTCATTTGAGATAAAATGAAAAGTAAATATCTTCCTCTATGCATTTTTCAAATTTGAGTTGGTAAAACCTCTTTCCAGCCCTTTATTAGGTTTGGCTTTGTGCATTTAAGAGGTGCTAAACTTTGATTTAAATGGATTCACTTAGGTGATGTGTTTAGACAAATGTTGTGTCTTAATGTCATTTTAGATTAGCAGGTTGCTTGTGGGATGGGTTGTGGAGAAAGTACACAGTGGTGACAGCTGAGAAATGCTTCTGCCTTGGGGCACACTGCAGCCTTACGGTTCCTGTGACTTAATGGCTAAGCCACAACTCTTACTATGAAATCTATCTTGACTTCTCAAGAAATGAAATACTGGATTCTGATGTGGAATATTATGCTGGGCTTCTGACATTTATACTTGCAGGAGATGGCCTTATCTGAGTTTGTTGGGTTTTTGGGGTTTTGTAGGTTTGGGATTTTTCTTCTTTGCTTCCACATGACAATATTTCTCTGCTTTCTGTGGGCAATCAGGAATGAGAAGAAAGACTGTTGCAATAGCTTGTATTTTACAACTTGCCTTCCCCTGCATCTCTAATATTTTTGTAAGATTTTACTCTTTTAGTTTCTGTATGTGAATACTAATCTCATAATAAATTTAGGAAGTGTTGAATCTTGGGAATTAGGTTTATGTGACTAATTCAGGATTTACTTCCCACTCACATAGATTCTGGTCAGTCATAATTTCTTATCTCTCTAAGCTTTTTCCCAGCTGATTCTGTGATTTAAAATAATAATTTTGTGGTAAGAGGCCCACAAGTGCCTATTTAGTCCATATGTAAGAAGAACATTCCATTGATAATGAAATATGTCAGCTTAAAGCAGTAGGTGTGACTTAAACGTATTAAGCCACCAGGAAGTCATTCGAGCTGCCTACTGCACATGAAAGGAATGCCAAGAAATCATTCCTTCAGATAATTCAAATTCTTTATGATTGTTATTTCTCTTGGTTCTTCTGTCAAACATATTCCTGCTTGCTACATCAGCAGTTCCTGAGGTCAGCAATTTGTCCTAGTTAGCAGTTTAAAGTTTCCTGATGATCAGTTTCTGTAAATTTATCTCCTTATATAACAGAGGACACAAATATCTCAATATGATGAATTTTCTAGAAACATGGTATTGCCCTGGAGATGTGATCACATGCAACTTTATGGCCTTCTGTGTAGGAAAAAAAAAAGTGAGGAAAATACCTAATCTATAACAAAGTTGCCTTGGTCTGATATAGACCCAAAGTGAGATAATGTGATTCACTTAAGGTAGGGAAACACCAACATAAATCACATAACAGAAACATATGTCATAATTTTGAAAACATTTTTATAATTCCTGCACTGATGTAGCACTGTGGGAATGAGTTTCAGCTGTTTCTTTTGTTGTGGCCCTGTATCTCGGTGTGCAAATCAGATTTGTGCTCAATGAGACACCAACACACTGAAATTCATAGAATTGCAAAATCTTCACTCTTATGAGAGAAGCCCAGAGAGCTGCAATCCAACCTCCTGCTCAGCATGTGTTCAGTTTCTGATGCTCAGGGCGCTTGCCTAGCGAAGTTTTGACTACCTGCAGGCATTTTTGGGTAGGTTATTCAGCATTGTTGGGTTTTGGGAGAGAATATCTCTGAAAAACTAAACCTGCAGTGTAAGAGCTCCATAATCATTTCCTGTACCAAGTCTGCTCAAGAGTAAGCCATAAGGAAAATAACTTTTCCTTAGAAATTAAGCTGGTGTTACTACAGTGTTGTTTTCCTTCTGGACATCCAGGGTTCAGCAATGGAGAAGTTGTTACACCTGGATTCCTTTTTGGGCTCAGAGAAAAGAGTGAATGTTTGCTGAGGTGCTGTGAGAAGCGCTGTCACCACCATGTGCAGTGAGCACAGCAGGACAGAGCAGAGCCTGAGGCTCGGTGCTCAGTGGGGCCACATCCACTTTGGAATCCCTGCAGGAAAATTGCTCTCCTGGCTGCCATGTCTGTGCCCACAGGTTTCACATTCAGGCATTACCAAGTTTACATCTCACACTAGAGTCACACCAGGGATTGCACAGATTAGCTGGCAAAAAGCAGTCCTATATCACAGCAAACTTAATCAATAATATAGCAAGTGGTTGATTTAAACCGACATAATTTTTTTTTTCTTTTTTACCTGATTTTGCTGGTGCATGATTCTAGCTTTTTAAAAGTTTATCTCAATATGCCTCTGATTTTTCACCTCTTGAACCTGCATTGCTTTCTATTTGTGACATGAAAATTAGTTGCCATGGAAATGATTGCAGAAGATCTCTTAAACAGGGGACTTAAAAAAGATTGCATATATCAGCAGATGGGCTTAGCAGTGAGCAAGGAAGAAATATCACCTCAAATCTAAGGTGCAAGGGGCAGGTTTTTTTCTTTTTTAAACTGTCTAGATTTTTGTTTGTCTCACAGCATCATCTTAAACCATTGCTGATTTCCTAGAGCACTGTTTGCCTGTGGGTGTTTACCTGACATCCTGATTGACTTGAGAGCATATCCTTATGTCTGGGGTGACTGAGTACCAACTTTAGTGAGACACAGGCTAGAATGAGCTGCAGCAGGGAAGGAAAACCTGTAGGGGGGACAGGTGTCAGAACAAAGATTCCGAGGATTCCTTTGCTGGCCCAAAAAATGATGCAACCCAACCCACCTTCCCCAAATTCTTTGCAACAAAAAGATCTGCCTGATGAGCACAGTGACAACAGCCTGGAGGGCCAGTTCTGCTCAGCTATGCTTGCAATGTTTTCTTGTTTTACTAAGGATCTGACCTGAGGTATTTCTAGGCTAATTCTTTTGACTGGGATAAGAATGAGATATAATTAATTCATGGTGGGACTGTCAGGCTTTCACTAGGATAGCTTTCATTCACAGCATTGGCACAAAGATTCCCCTAGATTCATGGGAAAAATCAAATGCATTTTTCATTATGTGGGATTATAGCCTTTCTATCCACATATCTATATCCACAGTGATGGGGAGCTGACAGTCTCTTTGCACGTGATGTTAGGGAGAATGCTCAGCAGATTTAGCTCTGGTGTGATTGGCAATAAGGACAATTTCAGGGAAAAGTCAACTAAGTTTCATGTAATGTAGGGGAAAACATTTAGGTCTGTAATTTTTTTTGCCTAGGTATAGTACTAGTCTGGACAATTTAAAAGGGCATTTACAGATGCCCATTTTGTTTGTCCCTGTAGAGAAAAAAAGACAATTAGATCTGCTTGTTTGCACAGTGAGGATGTTAAAAGTACAATCTCTTGCTAGTACTCAGAACATTAGTCCTCTGCAAGGGATCATGTGAAGCCTGGGCTGAGTTCGTATTAACACCAAACCCTGTTTCATCATATCTTTGGAATAGGGGTTTGACCCTTTCTTGTGCAGTTATGACCTATAGTGATCACAGCAAAACTTCATAGGATGTCTCAGGTGAAAGAATTTGGCTGCACCTATAACCTGGGAGGATGGGCTTTGGAGAATATACTGCGCTATCTTGGCAGAGCTGTTGTCCTGTCCTGATGGGGCATTGGCTTTTGCTAGCAAAGTATAAATATAATACCTCAGCAAACTTCACTTGTAGTCACTGGAATAAAAGACTATTAAAGAAAAAAGCTCAACATTTAGTTCAGACCATTCTTTTGTTTGGTTTCTATGAATATTTTAGTGTATAAAAATATCTGTTCATAGCATTAGATTTATGTACATGAAGAATATTTTCCAAAATCACATTATGAATTTATACAGATGTCTTTAATCAGAAGACACAAATTTTAATGATTATGCTTATAAGTGTATAAAAAAATACAACACCAAAAAATCTAAGTTAAATGGCAATGCTTGATTTTTGCTTTATATACTCAAGATGAAGGGCTCATCAATAATCCCCTCATGGAAGATTATTTGTAGCAATGAGTCTTCAAATAATTAAATTATGATGAATTAGAATATTTTAAAATTCTTAAGGCTAACTACAAATAGAAAAATAATTTGATGCAAATTACTTGTTCTAGCTGGGGACTTCCACAGCAATGGTCAATGTCATCAGAGTTAAGGGGTATCTTATTCTTAGCAGCCATTTCTCTAAATTTACAGTGAACTTGAACCCATCTGCCACATCTCCATCTCTATTTCCTAAGAGCATTCCTAGTCTTATACAGGGAAATTTCTTAAAATGCTTCTTTAAAATATTTCTGGCTAATCTCTTAGTTGCTTTCTTTATAAGCATCTGCGTAATATATGGCAATAAATTCTTTCACTGTATAGGTAAATATTTTTATTGTTTATATTCTAAATATTATCAATTTTTCCTTCTTATCCAAACATATACTATCATGAACCAAGGGTGTTGAAATATCTTGTATTCAAAGCCTCATGTTTTCTGTGTGTTTTTTCTTAACTACATACATGTGGTTTTCAAAAGAAGCATAAAGGTGTGAAGTTTGTCTTGTTATTTTGTAACCTAAGGCTGATATTTTTGTGCAGAGTTAAAAGCAGTCCTTAAATAGAAAGATTCCACAGGCATCTGTACTTAATTATGCAAGTAGAGTATCACAGAAATCACATTATTCATGGTGATTTAATTGTTTTTATCTTATTTATGTACCTTCTGACTCTCTGTGAACTGTAGAAGGGGCTTCCTTCTGGTGTCTGCATCTAGCAGTCACATCTCCAGTGATGGATTTGTAGGCATCTGAATCCCTGAGCCCTGGGGTTCTATTTTAGCATGGAAAACCTGAAGATTTTGCATTCAACAATCTTAGAGGTGTTGTCCAAGCTAAGCAATCAATGTCTTGTTGGAATGTGTGGAGTGTGAATGGGGTTTGTGTTGCTGCTCCATGACTACATTCCTTCCCGGAGTGGTGACTTGCACCATGCTCCTGAGCAATGCCCCACAGCTGTTGCTGGCATCACCCGATGCAAACATACAGATTGAAGTATTTTTGGTCTGTGGGGCAATATTGAGGTGAATGTACAGTACCCTGCAGGACAGAGTATTAAATGCTTCTCAGCTGTGACTTGGGTTTCTAATTTAGTGGAGGGAAATTCAGTACCTTTCCACTTTGGAAAAGGAGAGAAAGATTTCTAGGCCTAGTTAAAGAAGATTTTTAGGTTGAAAAAGATAGAAAAGTCTCAACAACCAGAAACAGGAGCTCACTGTTGTATTTGGAGGCTATTTATTTAAACAAAAACCAACCAAAATCATAGGCAATGTGGTTAACACAACCCACAGTGTATATTCTTACTTGTCTGTTCTCTTGCCTGACAGTAACACAATACCCTAAACGAGAGAGCATGATATGAGACAGCTTTTCATAGGAGAAAGCTTTTTGCAAACTAAGATGGACATTTCTGATTGAGATGTTTTGTGTTACTTTACATCATGCAGCATCTAGACTTCATGCTTCCCTTTTGACAGCCAGGGTGTTGCTGTCCCTCTTCATTAGAGAGCACCAAACAGCATGAGCTTTCTGCATCCTCCCTTGCTCAAATGGTCAGCTGGCACCTCCACAGCAAAACCCAGCCTGAAGAGGTTTTTGACTTGACCTTTTCTAATTGATGTCTGAACTCCCTGGTACATAACATCTCTGAGCACTGTGAATTTTCAGCTTTTGGGTTTATCCTTAAGTACATCTGATTTGAATTTGCTTAGACTACAAACTATTAGATCTACCATTTGGAGATCCTCCTATTTCCAGGATTTCTCCAGGCTGAAGTAGGCATCATTTTTTTCTGGGTATTGGCTACAGCTGACTGTGCCTGGCAGTACTTGCAGCCCTAACAGGTTGTTTAAATCTAGTCTTGGACCATCCACTCACAGCACTGGCTGTGAGTGCTGTGGATTTATTTGGAGATTCAGGTACCAGTGAAGGAGAAACTTTTTCTTCTGAAGCATTTTCAGGGGTTATAAAACTTCTGCCTATGCAGAAGAAGAATGGAAACATTTTCTGTGGTTTTCTCTAAGGGCAGGCAACTAAGCTGCAATAGTAATCAGTTAGAAATTTATTCAGACCCCTTGCTGGGAGGTGATTCCTATCCTGTTGCTAAAGGTCTCTGATTGATGTGCTGTTTTTCCGCACTGCCAGTTGTACTTTGCAATTGCCATTTTGCACCATTTGCAAGAGAGGGATTTGCCCTGCCTCACTCCAAAGTGAAACTAGAAAGAAGGTCAGCAGTTATCCTAGTTATCCAAGCTGCAGCCTGGTGAAGAAGAGGACAGGCTGCCATTTAAATGGCTCTTGTGTGGTACATCACCCAGCATTTGTTGCTGGTGTAGCCAGACACTTCCCATCAACAGTCTGCCTCTGTATTCCTGCGTTAGCCTCCTGCATTCAGGGAGCAAAGCTTTTGCTTTGGTGTTCGGCATCCTTCATACAAACTTCCCCAGCTTTTCCACCACTTGGTTTGGCTGCCACTATTTGTCTTTGCCCTGGCATACCTGAGAAGCACTTGCTGTCACACCAGCTGAAAGGCATTTGAAGTTGTTCCTGCTGTTTTCTGCTGGGTTGCTGTTCCTGAGCTGCACACAAGCCTGATTATACGGTAACTTGAACCTAATCTCAGGCAGTAATGATGTTTGCTGGGCTGATGGATTGGACTTGGGCATTAAACATGTATTAGGATCATGGCATGAATGAGAAGCAACAAGGTTACCAAACTAAAAAAATCTCAGCCCCCTGCAAATCTAATATAAGTCTTACTGACATAATGAAAATCAAAGTGAGCATGTGAAATTTTTTCAATGGCATATTTATTGTAGTGACTTTGCATAAAACTTCAGTCGACTTCTCAAAACAGCAAAAGAAATTATTTTGTATTTAATTTCTTTATGAAGTTACCTTTGATGCTATTAAGCAAGTATTTTATAAAATGCTTTCACATCCAAATTTTAAAAATTCAGAGGACACATTTAAAAATAAAGAGCTCAGTAGAAATCAGTAAGCTTCCAGTACTCAGGTAGAACATTCTTCACAGAAAGGGTGATGAGATCTGGGAATGGGCTGCCCAGGAAGGTGGTGGAGTCTCCATTCCTGAGGTGTTTAAGGGAAGACTGGATGTGGCACTCAGTGCCACGGTGGCATTAGAGGTCTTTTCCAATATAATTGATGCTGGGATTCTGTTAATCTCAACCACTGGAAGCATAAGAGTCACCAAACCTGTAACCCTGTCTCCAGTATCACATAGCAAATATGCAAAGCAGAACAGCACTAAAAGGTGTTTCCAAGCCCACAGGTGATATGACTCTGATACTATGTGCTTCAAAGACAAGTGAAAATGTAGACTAAAATCCCAAGAATTTAAATTCAGAATCTGGAAATGAGTAGGAGCTTACTATTAATGATCTTGGAAGCCTTAACAGGAGTGTATTAATTTAAAACGGTTTTGACAATTAAAAGACTATAGATAGCTGCTTTATCTAGCATCTAATGTTTTAGTTTGGTTTGTAAGTTGTTAATATTTCATAAGCCTCCATGAGTTCCAGTGAGATTTAGAAACTGGGCTACTAAATCACAGAAGTGTTGTGAAAATGTGATTAAAAAAAAATCCTGAGCAGTGCCGTACTTGGACTGGTTAAAATCTTCTGTGTCATGAGTGTTTCAGTCCTACAAACTGAATCATGTTGTCTCCTTGTTGTGAAATCTAGGGATGCCTTTCCTGCTTTTAAATACAGTGGGATCAAGATGTGAGCCTGTGTTGTTCCTGGGGCTGGACCAATACTTGCTGCTTGATTATAAAAACATAGGATTATTTAAATAATGAATAATAGAAGTTTTAAGGCTAACAGAATATTCCATCCTTAGGATTTGACAATGTATGAAAATACAGGAAATGAAATTGCAAATTTGCTGCCATGTAATCCAACTGGGGAGAGGAGGGTAGAGAGAAAGGAGGGCAGGCAGCTCAGTGATCAGCAGGAGCTGTGACAGTGAGCTTGGATGCTCATGGAGAAGATTTTTACCTTTGGTTTTGTCATGATGCCAAAGGTGCTACCACAGTTGTGTGAGGTAATGACTTCTACTGAATTTCTGGAGGAAATCCTGTTACAAATACAGCAACTTACACAGAAAGTGGTGTGTAGCTCTACCACTCTGTCCCCCATACCTCACCCAGCAAAAATATACTTTGGCTTGTGTATCAAGATACAGGCAAGCCAGGAAGCTGACATTTGTTTTGGCTTCTGTTTGTTTGGGATTTGTTCGTTCTGGGGTGGGGCTTGTTTTTTTTGGTTTTTTTTTTTTTTTTTTTTTTTTTTGGTTGGTTGGTTTTTTGTTTTGTTTTTGTTGGGGGTTTTTTTGTGGATTTTTTGTTTGTTTTTGGGTTTTTGTTGTTGTTGTGGTTTTGTGTTGATCAAGTTGCTCTTTGGTTTTTTGGGGGTTTTTTTGAGGCGAGAAAATGCATTGTGGTTGCTTTCCTTGTTTTCATGTTGTGTATCCCTGCCATCTGTGCTAGTGACCCCCAAACCACACACAGAAGAAATGCTTTTCTAGGTCAGTCTCCCCTCACCCTGCCAGAATCTGTCTACAGGGGTGAGAAAGCAATTCATTCATTCCTGTTCTGACTGGTCAGAGCTCTTGACAAGATGTCAATGCCTACTGTGATAGCTGTTCTTAGCCTTTTTTGTGATTTGAATACCTTACTTGGAAAAGAGCCCTGAGCTTGTTGAAATAACTCCACAGAGATTCTGAGAGAGCTTTGAGATTTTAAGACCAATCAGTAAACTGCACTGGCTTTGAAATACAGCCTTTTTATTCAGTTACCTCTAGTCAATTCAAGCTGTGGTGTCCTTGCATCTCTGCCACTGTTCAGCTGTATTTTGGGTTTGTTTCAAGGCTTTCACAGGGCAGATAGCTCTCTCTGAGACAGTCAACAATAAATGCCCATGAAGTTCAAGAGCTTGATATAAAAAGAACAGTGAATGTACTGCTTCCTTTGAATTCCTATAAAAGCAAGCAAACAAAAAACAGTAGGAGAAGTTCTTTGCTGAGCAAGCTGTTGAAGAGGACAGCAATGCATTCTCTGCTATGTGGAGAAGGAGTTCCGAGCCCTGATACCTGTACTCTGTATATTCATTATTGTGTTTTCATCATCTTACACCTTACCAGAACATGATAATAATATCTAGAAGTTTTAAGTTTAGCCAAATTTCAGTGACTCCAGTGGGGTTTCTTCCTTTCTGCATCACTGGATGACAAGGGAATGAGAAATCTTTGACCAAATTCCTGCTCCTCTAGACTAGGATGGCAACCGTCCAAGAGCTGTCCTCAGCAGTCTCTCATCCTCATTAGGTATTTCCTTGCTCTGTGAAGGATTATTCTATGAGCAGAGGAGCTACAGAGTTCAAAATGAATACAGCTAATTATAGTTTGAACTCTTCAGCCATTCTAGAGAAGTCTGGGAAGGGAATACAGCTGGGAAAAATTGCTGCAAACATGTATGAGTGGTTAAAAGGATGACAGTGATTTCATGGGCTGCTTACTGTATCAGATGCATCTCTTGACACAAGGTAAGGGGGAATGACTCAAAATATCTTAAGCTGGATGAACTATGATGTAGACCCTCTAATTCTTTATGCTGTACAAACATAATGTGTGCTTTGGGATATCCAGTAAATAACATGCTTCCTATATTCTTAAAATGTAGTGATGTAGGCCCTATGGAGGATATTCCAACAGCCTCAGCTACTGTTAGTTCTCTTCCGAGTTCCACAGTGCTGCTTGGCTGGACTGCAATGTGAGTAGATGAATTATGGAAATAGAATATTTTATTTTCTTCTCCTATTAATAAGACCAATGAAAATCTCCCTCAGGGAAAAAAAGACTATTTTTTTCCCAAATAATCCTTCCTGAACATAACTTTATGAAGGTGACTCATTTTAAATTCTCCATCATTTAGAGACCCATGGTATCTGTACTGCCTGTTGGTAATGTCCATTAAGCAGCAGCAGAAATGCATTTTTTTCCTTGGTTAGACACTCCAATGAGTTCCATTCTGCAGGAGGAAATGTCTTTTACTCTAAATATTTTTTTTTGTTCCCAGTCTAAATGCATTATGCAAATAATTCACTTCGTAAAAAGATAACAAATGTTTGTGTTTTGGTTTGGATTTTTTTTCAGACAGCTCTGAACATGATAGTTCAGGAAGCCAGTATAATTTTAAGAGCTTAAGAAGAAGCAGCCACAGTATAATAGGATCTGGGTTTTATGCAAATAAAACCATTATGCCCATTACTGGAGCATAACAAAGTAGAGAGACCTCTGCACTTACGGGCAATATGACAAGTGCTTTATTTATGATAACTCTTCAAATTTTCTCTTGGCATTTTCTTACAGTTCCATGTGGTGTCCAAAAGGCAGAGTTTTATGTTGCTGAAAAGAACTTAACAAATTACTTTGTGCAAAACAAGTGTTCTTCTCAGATTCTGTTTTGTTGCCTTTTAGCCCTCTAGCAGTTCAGTATAGTCTTGACACTACAAAGGATTGTACTTCAATATATATGGTTAATCCAACATAAACATGGAAGGTGGGAAAGGTCTTCAAATGCATGATTAAACAGCTAAGTGTTACAGGTTCAGTGTGAGAAAGTCAACAAAAACCACCTTGCCACAGGTCAAACTGCAGAGTGCCCCATTTATTCTCCTACTGCACCAGGCAGCAGAGTATGTGAGCTCCCTAAAGGTCTGCTCAGATGCCTCAATGATCTGAACATCTTGATCTTCTTGTCTGTCATTTTATCACTCAGGTGTTTGCATTCTACAGACAGTGTCCTAAGGCATAGAAAAAACAAGTGATTTCCTAACTCTGCAAAAGGGCACTTATGGCCCTTGGCTCTGGAAAGCCAAGGGAATATTTTGATCATACTTCATTTCCAGAAAGTCTGGCTTGTAAGTTTGTGTGTTCAGTGACACCATGATTTTGATAATTCAGTTTCTTCCAATTATCCTAAGGAAAAGACCAAACAGCTTTGGGCTAAGGTGTGCCTGAATTTCATTCTTAAACATATGGTATCTAATGAGATGGTGCTTTCAATGAGTACCTTAATAACAGCTAAATCTCTGAATAGTACTCTTACCTGCCTCTAAACATGAGAGGTTCTAGGTTCACTGCCATGGGCAAATTGTTACAACTACTAGAGTACATTAATATTTTTTCTTTAAACTTGATTATGCATGATTTGATCTCTCTCCCATATTATTCTTTACTCTTCTGTCTCCATAGACATTGTGTTTCAGTGCATTGGCATGGCAGTGACCAGTAAAGGGACTCTTCTGTGTCACTGCAGCTCTTAAAGCTTTGCCATAAAAAATATTATTAATTTGTTTGTTGGAAAGAAAAATGCTCATCCATTTCAGTTACTGGAAGCTTACAGCACACAGTGAGGAACTGGTAGCTAAAGATACCTTGTTTCTCTGGTGGTGCTTTTGTTGCTGTATCAAAGGTTATAAAGAATAAATGCCCAGATTTTAGGGAAAGCACACCCTAAAACCTTCACATTTCTGCTCACATTATTAGTCTCTCTGTTAGAAAATAAAAAGCAGGCAAACCTACTTTCTCTTGTTTCCCAGTCTTCCCAAGTAAGTCCCACTCACCACAGCCAGTAGCAGCAGAAAAGAGAGAGAAAATTGTGATGTGTTGTAGCCAAATGGAACAGATAATATACAATGTTCCTGTATGTAACCAGGTTATTGTGCTGTAGCCTAGGAAAAAGGAACAGTCCAGCTCTGCTTCTGTCAGCCACAGAGGAAATGTCTGTTTACACATTTATGAACTAATCACATTAAGTTCTGTTGTAAATCTAGTTAACCTTGGCTTAGCTCTGTAAGTCAAAGCTTATTCTCTGCTTCCCTGATCAGTGCTGGGGTTGCTGTTCTGGTCATTGGTGCCTGGGTGGGGCTATTGGAAGGGAGGGCAAACATGCTTTTCAGAAATTGAAGCACTATTGGGCCAGTGATGCTTTAGCACCGAGCGCCTGTTGGGTGCAACTTCCCCATCTGGAATACCCTCAGCTAACATCAGCCAGTAGTTCAGACTGCAATGCCTTTTCTTCAGGTTTTATGTGCAATACATTAAAATGTGACAACAGCTCCTTGAAGGCCTTGTGCAGCATCTGCCAGCTGACCTGCCTCCTTATTCACCAGTGGGAGGGATTTGACAGCAATAGCTTTATAACCTGCTTTAAAATAAAAATCTCCCATTATTTTATTTATTTCTTCTGACCTAAGTGCAAGGCAATTGTAGAAATTTATGGGGAAAGCACTTCAGGGGACAGAGTTGGCAAAGTACCATCCTTTATGTGTGGGGTAGGACACCCACTAAGCAATGGGCCTCATCAAGTAGCCTTCATGCAAATATGTGAATGCCACTAAATGGCCCTTGTGAGCTCAATGTAGTTTCCCTCAGTAAAAAATGCTGTAAGCAGAAGTACTTAGAGATACCCTTACTACTGCAGTAAGCAGAAATCCAGATATTGTTGTGTAATTAAAGACAGCAAGGTTAGTAGAACGTGCAGATTATGCTGGCAAGTGTTAGGATATATAAGGTGCATTCTGCTGTTCCACATGACCTGGTAGGGCAAGACAAACATGTTTAGCTTCATGGAGCAACTTATGAAAAGGGAAAAAAACCAAAACTATTTGTAATCAAATGTATAAAAACTTATTTATGGAACTTTCAGCTTTTGAGACAAACTCAAGAACAGTCAAGGCATTTGTACTTAGAAAATCAATCCAGAATACTCAAAGTCTTCTTAATATTTGTACAAAGTTGGTTTTCATATGTTTCAGTAACTTAGTTTAATACTTCACTGACTTGCATCTTAAAAGCTTTGCGTCCAAATCTTGGCATTCAAAGAACTTTCCTGCACAAAGACAGGAAACTTGTCTTTAAAGTCACCTGTTCATGTAGGAAGTGGCATGTGATTGCCACCCAGAGTTTGGTTTACTTTTGTTAATTGAATCGTGATTCCCTAGGTTAGAGAACTGTGCCATCAATAGCAATTTCAGCCAAAAGCTACACATGCTGTAGAGGAAGGGCCCATCTTGTTCTCTTGTTGAATCACTCCTGCGGGGACATCCTGCTGCTGGCCAGCTGCAGTCTGGGCTCTATATGAAAATCATTTCACTATTTCTGCATTTTCAGTCTCAGCGCTGGACTTCAAAGGAACGATCTTGGCACTTGGGCGGGGATTTGTCTGTAGGCAGGACAGCACCAGGAACAGGTACCTGTGTGAGACTTCCCAATACAATCTGTATGCTGTAACTCAAGGTGGAAGAGATAAGAGAAATGCATTTTCCATCAGAGAGGCATCCCAGACTTTTAGCATCTCTTCTGCCCATGGCAGAGTTGAGTGGACCCCATAAAGGTGGGAACAAGAGGCCCCAAAATAGCAAACACAAGTTTTTTGTATGTCTTTGCTCTGTTACAATGCAAGTAACTAATTTTGCATTTCATAAAACACATCTTGAGATTTTGAAGGTAATTTTATTTCCATCAAATGCATGAGCTCCGCTCACTTGCTTTGCTGGCTAAAAAGGGTCTTCAGATGAAAAAAAGCCAGAGCCTAGAGCTGCGAACAATGCATGAACTGACACAGCCTCACATTCTGCTGTGGTTTTGTCTGTGATGCAGCGCTCAGTTGTATAGAGTCATCAAAACACATTAAAGTCAGAAAAATATAGAAAAACTGACAACTGTGGGGTTTTTTTGTCTTCCTCAGTTAGTTTATACTGATCTCCACAAAACTTGGATGCTGTGTAATGATGTAACTAAGAAAATAATTAATCACATAAATAATTCCCGCCACCAAAAATAGCAGTGTTTTAAAAATAAAACCTGCGCAGAACCATTTTGTCAAAATATTGGTTTCATTGATCTTACATCTTTTACAATCTTAATTTAAGTTTGGGATTTTGTATCTAAAAAGCATGGCAGATTAAGGGCTTTTGGGCAAAGAAACATGCTTGATTGACACTAATACATGTGATCCCATCTGATTACAGTTGTGAAATACGCCTTCAAGCGTACCCCGCAATATATTAAAGGGATGTTTTTATAGTGCGCTGCTCTGTACCAGTAAATAAAATGCTTTTTAATGTGTCCAGGAGAGCTTTTAAAATTTTCCATGTCCACAACCATAATAATTTAAATAATGTTTAGATTATTCTCTGTGAGGTCTGTGCATTAGCACTGAACTCGTACTAAGCAGCAGCCAAAACCGTATACTCTCTACTGACAAAATTACTTAGGGCAGATCCTGTTAACCCTATAGGGAGGCTCATTGTCCTTGAAAAAATTCTGAGAAAATACAGGAAATTATATGCTCTGTGTTAATTTCAAAGTCAGATTCTGTCAAAACCGCGCTAGGTTTTTTCTTCTCTACAGCTCTGAGGTTTCTGTGTAAAACTATACATGTTCAGGTTATGATGCTTCAAGGTTGGATTGAGACTATGATTTGACATGCAGCTACTCTGAAGTAGAGCAAACGTGTGGGAGAAGCAATGCTGATGGCAGAGTGAAATTCTGATCCTTTGTAAGCTTCCATGTGCAAGTTTCCTATAATCCCTGCATTCCTCTAAACCAGTTTTAATTCTAAAACTGCTTGTTTTATGTGGTGTGAAATTTGTATTGCTGAAATCAAATGGCTTGGCTCCTGATAAATAAATGGAATAGCTTAGGAGACAGTATGCACCACTGATGCCACCTATGTTTCCAGATAAGCTTTTCAAGCTCTGAGTACAACCTCTTTTTAGGAGACTGGTTTCAATTAAAAATATCCCAAGTTTTGATATGATTGGAATATCCATGGGACTGGCGTGATTGTAGAGGCTTGATAAGCAAAATGCTCACAATTTAACAAGTGCTGTGGCTTGTTTTATTTAGATTCTGCTTTTGCTTGGGGATAAAAATAGCCCAAAAACATGGTGAAGAGTGAAAGAGTTAACTTGAGATTAATGTAAAATGAAGTAGATAGCTGGGAGTAGCTTGGTGGTATGTACATCTGAAGCTGGAAAATTAAGGTTCCAGCTGACTTGTCAAGTCAGCTATAGCTAAATAATGTTCAACCACTGCACCAAAAACTTCACGTCTTGAAACCCTTTCTTTACTGGCACTAAAGTGGTAGAGAAATTGCATCTGTGAGGAAGCGAAGATGCCACTGATTTGTAATTATTAAAAGAGTCTGAGATTGAAGAATTTCCAATTACTACTTGGATGACATTTTATTTGGTGAACAGAGAAGGGGTTTGCATCCTTTCTTGAAAAGGATTTCTCTCTAAGGTGCAGCACACAGGGAATGCTTTGGGAAAGCAAATTTTGATTACAAAGGTTATCTTTGATAAGGACCTCAGTGGTTTGAAGTCACATTACAGAATTTTCAGATCAAAGATTTGTCTGATAATGAAGACTTCTATTTTACTTTGTAAGTAAGTTCTGTTTAGAGAGAAACCTCCAGGAAATGTGTCTTCCTGGAAAATCCTATGCATGTTGGTGGCATTATTCTAAATGGAGATCCTAGTACTGTTATGAAATTCAGGATTGAATTCAGGTGCAGACAAGTGTAGCTGGGAGGAATGCAATTCCTGGCATCAGTTAATGCCTAAGAGCTTTGGCATTGCACTGTAGCATTCTCTTATTTCTTTCTATATCACAATTACACATTTTTGGTTGCACTAAAAAGGTGATTGGGAAGTAGTGTTTTCAAACAATCTTCTGCTGGCAGAGGTTTTACCCTGTGGGACAATGACCAGTGTGGAGTTCAGTAACAGGCTGTTAACAAAATGCACAGCAAGGAGGCAACGTATGAAGCTGAACAATGGCAAAGCTTTCTACACCAAGGGAAAGCTTTGTCCTTTTTGTGGATCTTAAAATGTAGGAACAGTATTTTGCTCCATAAAAACTAATACTTTTGAGATTTTCAACTTTGATATCACATAAGCTTTATGAGGAAATGTGTTGCAGCCTATTTTGGATAATAATATCAATGTTTTGTGCAAACAAATACTGCTAATTGTAGGAAGCATTTTCACTACAACCACTAATAATACAGTGTGTGTATTCTGTTTTCTGCTGATTACCATTAGTTCTGAGTTCTCCCTCCTTCAATTCTTTTAATATTATTTGATTAAGCTTGAACTTTACTGGTTTAATTTCTCCTTCCCTGGGATCCCGAGTGTTAATTTGGAATGAACTCTATCCAAAGCATGCATTTGAGAAGGGAGATGGTCAATAGCAGAGTTTCATTGCTAGAGAGGTTCTCTGGCTACACCCAGAAGTATCTTGTGAACATTTTGTTTGTGAACTCTCTTTGCCCTGCAGGAACATTAATTAGTTTAACTGAGTTCTTTAAAATCTCACTGACCCTGCAAATTTCTGCATTACATCTGTACCTGCACCATTTATATTTCTGTAATGTTTTTTGCATTCAAAGCTGTGTCATGCAGTTTTGCAGAGCAGTCTGTGTGTTAACTGGGAATTCAGCAGTGGCATCTCTATGCTGCTGTACATGCAGGCATGGTTCTAGAAATCTGTAGTTGCTCTGTTTCATTATCTGCTGGTTGTGTTAGGTGGCCTCATTAACCTTAAACAAAGATAAGAGTTAGTTCACTGACAATGTGGGTTAATTGTAACTTGTATCCTTTTGCAGTGCTCTGTAGTGTTGAGCATTCTCTGGGTGTTGCACAGAGGCAGAGATTTGTACAAAAATAGAGTGCTCTTAGCTGAAAACAGACTGGGTTTTCTCCATACAGCGCTGTCAAGATGTATCAAATCTGTCTGGAATGACATTTTCTGAAGGAATATTTCATTTGTAGTTTTAGTGATCTGCAATTGCTACCATTCTGATTCCTTGTCCTTATTTGTTGTACTTGCATGGTAGCACTTCATTCTCACTGTTTCTCAAATTCAGACCTTAGAAAAATTTCTCTAGCTATTTTTCAGCTTAAATGCACTGTCATGCCTGTAGTTCCCATCCCCTCCCCTGCCACTGATATTTCTCTACATCATCTTTGTTTCAGCTGTCTCTGCTTTGTGCCATGCTCCATGCATGACCTTCTACCTAAGGCAAACCACAATGTTCTTTAAGCAATATATAAAACCTTTCTTAATCCATTAAACACAGTCCACAATGGCAATACCCCACACCACTTTTTGTTGTCTTATATGCTTGTATTTAAGATGTGCAGTGACACAGCAGGTGCTCCTCTTTCTGTACCTATTGCTTATAGGAAAAGCATTGTGAGTGATTTCAATGCCATGGCAAATAATTTGGGTTCCTTTGCTGAAATTGTCAAAGATGTAGCTCTTCTGTTTTAACATCAGTATTTTTCCAGTGGGAATTGGATTTAGATAGTCCATACAGCTGTTTCTTTATTTCCTCTAAGCTATATGGGGACACAAAGACACTTACAACCTCTAGGATACATATTTTAGTACCATGAAATTCTTTAGAGGAGGTGACTTCTGGGAGGAAAGCAACAGACAATTAATTCGTAACCCTGAGTGGTAGTGTGTCTGGGAGAACTAAAGACTAATTGAGCTAAGCCTTCACTTGACTGTTTATTTTCATAACCTAATTGTTCATTTCACAATGACTGTAAGCAATGTGATTAATATAAGCTGTGAGAGCAATCAAGCTGAAAGAAGATGGTAATGGACTACAGGAGGATATTCTTGTTCTCAATCGTCTTATTTTGCTGCAGTTTTGTAAAGCTCTTCAGCTGAGCTGTGGAATGCCCTGAAATTGCTTTGGTAGCCAGCAGGTTCATCAGGTTCAATCTACTGACAGGCATAGTGCCATTGCTGGTAGTGTTTATAGCAATAAAATACGAAATAGATTCTTCTATTTCGTTTGTCCTTTGGTTTTTTCCTCTGTATCATCCTATATGCTCTTCAGACACAAGCAAGATATAAATGCTCACTTGCCGTTTGCAGGTCAGGTCTCATTCTTTGCACAGAGGGACTCCCTCCCAGGAGACTCTTTCTCTCTTGCTTGTTGCTCCATTTTCCACTTTCAGAAGGAATGAAGGGCCTTTTTCATTTGGCCGTATTTCCCCTATCACTTTAAAGAAATGTGCTGCTTTTCTGTATATGAACAAGGTGAGGCTGATTGAATGAGAAGTTCTTTCATGTAGTTGCCTGCATTAGACTTTTAAATTGCAAGGCAGAATTAAACTAGATATGCAGTGATGCTTTTGTAAGGTATTTAAAAGTCCAGTTCTGCTGGCAGCTGGCCTAGATATAGTCACAGTATTAGATTTCTTCAACAAACTGGAAAAGCATGACCTTGACATCTTTGCTTCTGCTAGCCTGAAATAAAGGTGGTATCAGTCACTTTCAAGTGGGAAAAAATATTATAAAGCCACATGTGCTTGTTTTGAAGCAGGTAGACTTAAAAATCTCAAGAGTAAAAAGCATTTTCTTTGGTTCAGTTTCTTATTTATGAACACTGTATGCTGAGAAATTCTTCTTACAATCAACTGAAAGATGCCCACACTTAAATTTTTTAATAATTTTCTCCCTAAAAATAAGCCATAGGCTGCATAAACACTTCATATGTGCTGCTCAAAATCAAAATCGGTGCACAGCAATAAAGCCAGGCTCAATTCCATTAATATAAATTACCCACCTGCAGAAGAAAGAAACTGTATCATCATCATCATTTCATTTATGCTTAGATAGCAACTGCAGAGCCTCACTGTTAAATCAGCACAAGCCAATATGTAGATATGCTGTGGTCAAGATAGATAAATCCATGTCCCTAAAGCCATTCCTTTTAATGCTTTTTTTTACACACAGCTGAACGAATAAGTTCCTCCTGGCACAATGGATAAATGTGACCCCATGCTTGGTCTTCATGTTCCAACTGCCTGAAGTAGAACCCCCAATGATGTGTATGGTTTTTGAACTGTATTTCAGTTATTTTCCCAGGTGTACTGTTTTTGTGACATTGATGCATGACACCCAAAAGTACTGTCTGAGGATAGGTTTTCATAATTTTATATTTTAGGTGAAGAATTTGCTTCAGTTGGGCCTTCAGTGCTTATTAATCTCATTAATCTCAGCATCAGGAAAGTAATACCAAAGACAACTCTGTTAATTTTAGAGCTGCCAATAAATTAATTTCTACTGTTTTCTTCTCAAAAGCAGTTTATATGAGAGTGGTCCAAGTTCTTCGCCCTTTGCTCATGAAACTGTAACAAAGTCCAATATTGCAAAATATCCTGTCATGAACCAGAAGCAAAGGATGTTGGTACAGATTGCTGAGATGGAAAGGTGTCAGTATTGGTGCCTCGGGCATAATTCGTCCTGTGGGATTGGAAACAAGAGTGCCTTCTCAAAGAGAAGTCCCACTGAAGAATGGGAAATCCCAGTGATCTGAACCCATCACTGACGGGTCTATAGAGGAAAAGCAATTCATCCTATCCCATAAAGCAAAAGCTCACATTTTTCTGACATTTTTGAATGTTTTCAGTGAAGTTCACATAGGTTTGACCTAGCCAAAGAAAATCATGACTGTGAGAAGACACAGAATTGTGTTGAGCCACAAAAAAACAAACAACCAAACAAAAATTTACTATCGACAGCAAGAAAAATACTGGCAAATACTGGCTCATCAACATAAGGAAGGTGATTGGATTTTGAATGTAAAAGAGCATTGTGCCTGCCCAAAGAGCAAAAAATCAAAGCAAGAAAAATTAATTTTCCAATTTCTATTTTTTTTGTTTGTTTTTATTTAATGTTTTTAAAAATGCTTCCTTGTTGGTATGAAATTAATGAGAATGTGCTAGACATGAGGAAACTAACCAAATTAGAATTTTCTGCCTTACATTTCTTTGGAATCTTCCCCTATGGAATCTCCATCACATCTTAAAATGCAGCCTAGTTCCTTGCCTAAGTCTGCATCTGGGTAGTGGATTAAATGTTTCCCAGCTGAATGGAAGAAGTCATTAGGTCCATGCTGTGTTTCTGTTCCCCTCCATGTGCCACCAGGTTCCTTGTAATTAGTGGCCCTGGCACTCCAGTTATCACCGAGGAGCTGGACACGTGCTCACCTCTGCAGTGAACCACACAGGTGTGTGTGTGCATTCTGTCAGACAGGAGAGTCTGTGCTGTGAGCCACGCATGTGTGTGTGTGTGCATTCCATCAGACAGGAGAGTCTGTGCTGTGAGCCACACAGGTGTGTGTGTGCATTCCATCAGACAGGAGAGTCCAGCCTGCTCCTCCAGCACCCAGATAGCTCCTCCCTGTTATCTCTGACTTCTGCACAGTCTGGGGCTTTAGTTCTAGGCATTATACAGTCAGGCAGCAGCAACAGGCTCACTCTGTTGCATGAAGCGCTACTCCTGGAAACACTGCACCATCCTAGGGGAACACCAAGGGAATGGGGGCTGTCCTTACCTTAACTGTGTGATTTCTCTGAGTAGCAGTTTGCTGGTTAAGGGAGGAAGAGCTACTTTTTAAATCAGGGAATGTACTTGACAGCACCCATCTAGGAAAAGAGAATTTCATTTTAGTACTCAGTGTCTATTCAAAACAAGATTTTTAAGCAGCTTTTGAAATCTATAGTGGGATAGTACTAATCTTTACTCCTACTGTTGGTTTTTATGCTTATAGGAAGCAATTCTGATAATAATGTTACAGAAAGTAATTTCAATATAAAGAATAATCTCATGTTATTTACTTCCTTTGTGCTATTTATACCACTTGCTCTACAGCTAAGTCCTTTGCATTCACATCTGATGAAGCAGAATACTGTTTATCTGCTTCCCCTGTCAAAAGAAAATGTGGTTCTTTCACCTCTTCCCTCATCTTACAGACTGCCTCTGGCTAAAAGTTTGTAGAGACAACAGGAGCACCGCCTTCACTGAAAGTTTGTTATTTTCCACCATTTCCATATGAAATGGCTTCATATGAGACTGGGAAAGAACTTACACAACATGGATTTCATCACCTGGAGCCCCTGGTAACAACACCAATGTTGTTTTAGTAAGTTTAAACTCTTTCACAGAAGGATAAATCCAAGGCCCTTTGGTGTCACCAAAAAGATTCCCAGCAGTTATGACAGTTTTATTTATGGCCTAACAAAATAAGGCCTTTGAGTGCAGGATAAAACAAATAACTGCTTATAGATTATAACTGCTTATAGGTATAACTCATGACTTGCTCATCAGTGTCTGAAGGAAGAGTTTCATGTTTTCCTTACACAGGATTTTGTGGCACCTACAGCCACCACAAAAGCTCTTTATTAATTCCAAATCACAAGTAAAAATATATATTTCCTCCTTGTCTAGAGATAGTTAGGAGTCTGTTCATAAATTAATGTACTGAAAATATGCAAAATTAGATCAGACACAATGTATAATTTCCTTAGGCTGGTACATAGATGCATTGATGCCTTTTGTAACTGCATGGTCTTTCTCTTCTTACTGGCAGTTAACCCTCACCCCCTGTAAAATGTGGAATGTTTGAGCAAACACAAATAGACAGGAATATCTGAGACAGTAGCTATGGGCTGAAAGGCCTCAGTGTAAGAGTCTGACCTGCCAGCCCTTCAGTTCACAATGGGATGCTGAGATGGACACATGCAGCCTTCCTGCAGAGCCCCATGCATATTTACAGCTCCCAGGGAGCTGTAGCTTTGTGAAAATGGCACCAAGTTTTTCTGTCCCTTGGAGGATTTGTTTAGTGTGAGCCTAAGCTGAACCCCCTTGGGCTCGCTGTTTTTTAAGGCAAGAAACAACCCAGGCTTAACACAGATCTCTTCCTCCCTGCTCAAGCAATGAGGTGGGCCAGCCATGTGTCTTCAGGTGTCTGTCATTATGTCCAGCATGTGCTTTTCTGCCACATGTGATTAAATGAAAGGAAACCTTAGGATTGTGACTGACCAAATTATCACTGTGGGTTTTGATTTCCAAGGCTCTCTTTACATTTCAGCAGAGGAAATAAATGGTAAAAAATTACAACAGAAAGGTTGTCAGAATGTCCAGAATGACACATACCTGCCATGATATTTCAGTGCATTTTATTTATTAAAAGGTAGTGGATACAGATGAATTTTTTGCTGAATATTTATTGCTTCATCTGTCATGAAAAAGGAATTTTTGCATGCACTGACAAATGGGTAGGGAAGGTGCCTGGCATGATTTCTCTGCTGATTGTTAGATACACATGTGCTTTGTTGAAATGCTCCATTCTAACTTGCACTGATATACTCTGGAGAATTAAAATTATAACAAAATTTTGGTGCTTGGTAATACTGAGAAATGCTGTGTTTGGTAAATTCTGTCTGCAATTTAGTCATTTAAATGTTAGACAACTATTCAGGGAAGAGAATTTCTCTGGCTGTTATCCTGTCCAAAACATAGGGTCAGGCTCTAGGGTGAGTCAAAAACGCAGTGATAACATTGTGATGTATTACAGATAGAGCAATCAAAGTTGCAGGGCTTAGTGCAGCCCATGAAATGCAGTAGCTGGAGGCCATGTCAAATAAACTCCCAGCAGTGAGTCGTCTCTTCTGCCTCGTGTGATACTATTGATCCAGGAGCTCCTCCAAAAGCACAGGAGAGCCACAGTTCTGCTACAAGGGAGCTTTTGTACTTGGAATGAGTTGGGGCAATAGTTTTGTTCTTCAATGACTATAATGATTTGATAATAATTTGAAGATTTCCATTACTATTGGAAGTCTTGGGATCAGAATAAACCAGGGTGAATTCTAGTGAAATTCCTACTTAGCTTTAAGCTACCATATTTCAAGTTGCTTTGTGGCTTATCTAAAGTATTACTAAACACAGACAGCAGAAACACAGAGCACTATCTTTTTGGAAAATAACAAAAAAAAAAATTGTATCCAGACAGCACGCAGTTGACTACTCTACATGGAAACAATTCAGATGTCAACTGATTCAACTAAGAAACATGAGGAAATTAATTTAGAGTGCCTGTAGCTCTTTTCAGTTAGGAAAAGCACGATTACTCACATGGAAACTATTTTCCCATCACCTTGTGCTGAACTTAATTAGGACAGTAAAACCCTCAGGACAGAAATGAGCCCAAAACACCAATCATGTGTTCAGCAGTTGGTGCAGGTACCACAGTTGGTAGTGTCTGGTACTGGGAAGGGGCGCATTGGAAGACTAAACATGGAAGCAGATTAACTACCATGTAATGGTGTCAAAAGCAGCGGGAAGAAAGGTCACTACCATGCCATTCTAATTCCAGCATGCCTTTGTGAAAACATCTGTAGAAAAGCAAGTGAACTGAGAAGCAGCTACGGATGCCAGCCATTAGTTCTGTGAGAAGTGATTAAGCTCGAGTGCCATGTTCTCTGTTAGGCCAGTTCCTAGCAGGTAGTCAGGATCCCATTAGCTGCTTTTAGTGCTTACATGTTTCCCCTACTGCTTAGGTGCATTAACCAGTGACTGCCAGTGCATGAGGAGATCCTGCTGCTCTGGGGGTTTTGCTTTATTGCTCATTAGGGGCCAAGAAGCTGCAGCTGAGCTGGAGTCAGCTCTTGGCTTTCCTGTCCTCTGGAGCCCTAAGCTCGACTCCTCTTCCATGTTGTTCAGCTGGAGCCTGGTGGGAAGGAAATTGTTGCTTTGGGGAAATTTATTCTGTTCTCAGCAACTCTTTTGTCTTGTCCTTTCTCTTCTACTTTGCCCCAAAAGTGGAGGTAAAGGCTGGTTGTTTTGGCTCTGCCTGTGGCTTGTTACTTTGGGCAGTTGTACTTTTTGTTCAAGCTGATGTGTTGCCTTGGGCTAAGCAGCCGTGAGGGGAGTGGAACTGCACAGATGTCTGGGTAGGTACAGGATGTAAAACTTATTCAAAAAGACAAAAAAATATATTTCAAAAATGAATTTTGACCACCCAAAGGAAAAAATCGATGCATGAAAGCTTTAGGAAAGCAGCTGAAAGCCAGACCTTTGGCCAATATAAAATGTGTTGCTGTATTGAAGTCTGATCAGCCCCAGCTGAGGAAAAAGCCTGCAAAAAAGGTCTGAGGAAATGAGAGAATGGATTGTCTCATACACACAGTGCTGTGTGCCATGTAATTCTTAGAGGAATGGAAAGAATGTTGTAAAATCCAACCGCAGTCCACCTCCCTTTTTCCTCTCTATTGGTTTGGAAATTGCTGGCCAATTTTACATGTTTCAAGTAGCAATCCTAGAGGTAAAGGTGTAAGGTGCTAAGAACTAAGTATATGTGGATATATACACTCAGTATTAGGCTCCCAATGCATCAAAACCGAGGTTTTAGAAAATGCTCTGTACAACATGAGCTCCAGTTATTTAAACTGTAACTTAAACAACATAAAACAACTTCCTTTAAGGCTAGGTAGTACTGCTGATACTGAGAACCTACTTCTATCAAGTCATTAACACTTCTACTCCTTGTCAGTACAGTACTTTTAAATTAAAGAATTATCACATGTATGCAACTTTCAGCATACTGCCCTGTTAAGTATTTGAAAACTATAATTTAGATTTTTAAAATTGGATGAGAGAGGCCCTGAACTAAATCCATTATCTGCTTCTAGAAATGTTTGAATCTGGCAGCTCTGTCACAAGCCTTGCTGTGGAGTTGCTAATATTGTGACATAGCCTTTAATGTTTTCCCTTACTCATAGGATGGACAGGAGTTGTTTAGAAAAAACACTAAGGTAAGGGCAAGTGTTGCAATGTTTGAAATTTAACTACTATCCAGTCCACTTAATCTTGTGACATCTGCCAAGAACTGAATATGTCTGAACACAGGAAGGTGTGTTTTAATTTTTCATTAGAATCTGACATCTTAAAATGCTTTTGCTACTCAGTGAAGACTGAAGTCCAAGTTGCATACACAAACTGTAAGTGAAAGAGCCTGTTTACTATCCAGAATGTGTGAAGTTTCTGTTCCTAACTGTTTGTCTCTAAAGCTATGGACTGAAGTACTTGTAAGTATCTTTGAATTTCAGCAACTACTTAAATATTTATGCAATAGTATTGCAAAATGTATGTATACACAGGCAGCCTTTTTAGCTTGGAGATGTAATTAAAGGGGCAGATGAGAATTCTTCAAGTGCTCATTTATAAGTTTTTAGAGGAGTCATTCTAAAAGTAATAAAACAGTACTAGTATTGAATATTCTTACAGTATGAAAGAAGGGTGTGAAAATGCAGTGATGTTGTGCATGATGTTAAGACATTTTTCAGTGTAGACTTGAAAAAGCACTGAAGTACCCTGAAAGTACTGTGAAATGGGGAACTTCTCCATGTGCCAAGATGAATCAAGGAGTGAGTTGTTTGAGTTATGGGTGTGTACAAGGTAGTCCCTGCACCAGTGGTTCAAAACCAAGCCAGAGTTAGGCTGATGCTTTCTGCAGCATTAGAGTAATGAATGATAGTGTGGGATTGCAGCTGTAAGAGAAGCTTGTACTTTCTTGTTTTCCTGGTCATTTAATGAAGCATTTGAAGGTCCTGAAGGCTCCAGTGTTATGGCATTTATTTAGTGCCATCTATCAACACCTAAGATCACTGAATCTATATAGAGATTGCCATTCAAATTACTTCCATGGAAATTAATCACAACATTTTAGCTTCCTGGTATTTCAGACTGCTTGGCTTTGAGGCCAGATCATATTTAATGATGTCAGTCATCTTCACATCAAAAAATATGTTAGGCAAAAAGGATAGAGTGTACACAAGCTTCTAATTGTTATCAGGTCTGAAAATGAGACCTCCTATAAAGGAATTAGTGTCATTTAGTATTTGTTTGCTCCCTGTAATGAAAGTCAGTATTGAGATGCTGTTATGGATGTTTTATATAATGAGGACTTTGGGTTTTCAGTCTGTGAATGTAGTGGTTTTAATATGTGCTGAACTGAAGCAAAATTCAAATTGAGCAATGTAAATATTCATTAGCTATGATGAAGTTAAAGCTGTGTTTTAAAAACACTGTTTGTTTCATTCCTGAAGGAACAAATGTGCTGGAGTGCTTCTGCTAGCAGCTCTTGGATTTGTGTTCTATCCCCCAGCGTGACAGTGTGTGCAGAGGGGCTGCACAAGGACAGGAGCTCTGCTTTCACGGAGGTTACCTAAGAAATTTAGCAGAGGGATAGAATTATGCATATCAGCCTTCACCTCTGTTGACAGTGTAAGCACACTTCAGGCAGATCACCTTAAGAATTTCTCCAGATAACATAAGTTTGTGATGACCTATTGCAAACCCTGCAATTGGCAGCTGGACTTTTTTCATCCCGTTACACATTAAACTCACTGGAGACAGCAAAGAGTTTTAGAGAAATGTAAATTCTCTGTTTAAAAGACTGCAACCAATTGGTGAGTAATTACAGTTAATAATTCCATTACCTCCTAGGTAAAAAAAAAAAAATCTTTAATATAGGTGTCTGTTTCTAGCAGTACTTCCCAGCCATTGCATCTTGTTACCTTTTTCTGTTTGATAGCTCCTAAAGTCAGATACATTCTGCACACAAAAACTTACTAGAAAATGCAGAAATTCATCATCCTGTACCTTTTGATAAGGAGAAAAGACAAAACTCTCATGAAAAACATTTTGCAGCTATGATCTATTTTGAGAAGTTCAATTTTTTTGATTACTTTGCAGAGGTGTAAATACAGAAAACTAGGCATGGTCATTCAGTACTGATAATATATCATTTTAAAGTGTATTCTGTATTTCTGTATTGCAAGTTGCATTGGTGAAATAATTAACTATGCAGGCCTTGCTGCAGTCCTGGCAATCTAGTGAATCCTCTGAGCTGGAGGCTGCTGAGTGCAAAGGAGGATGTAGCAGGCAAAAAGAAATTGTTTGCAGATTTGCCAGCCAGCAGATCCATGGTCTTGCTACTTAAATGTTTATTGTGCTCCTGTGGAACATTTGTATTTGAAAATTTTGTGTCACGAGCCAATTCTTACCAGTTTGGTGTTTCAGGCAGGAGCCCCTTCATGCTCAGGTCTGCCTCTCTGAGTGAAGCTTGCAATGCCCACGAAGGAGAACACAATACACTGTGCACAGATTTAGTCATCTCTTGTCTTGGACTTTCATGTGTAACACATTCTAGCAAACTCTGAATCGTGTCATTTGGTACTGTGTAGTCGCCCTCCTCGTTTTGCCTATTGACAATAAACCATAGCAAGGACAAATGATGCAGATGGCCTCATTCAGAATAGACACACTCACACTGGAGAAGTTCCTGGAGGATTTTCTCACGCTGTTCTAGTGTGAGTTATAAATAACATGGTAGATCTCCCTAACCACAAAAGACGCTTTCATGCCTCTAAGTGTCTGGACTTGTAAAATGGCTAAGGGTCTCTTCCAACCATGGAACAAAACACGTGTGGGTCCCTGAGAAGCACAGTTTTACATGCCACTCTCTCAAATGTATATGTAGGAAATCCTCTGTATCCTGAAGCTCAAATAATGAGAAAAGTGAGTATCAGGTGAATCCTTGAAATCCTAGCAGATGGCTGTATCTAGCTTGATATAATTTCATTTTATCAGTGATTTTTGAATTGTCTCAAATGTCATCATCTATGGTAAATTACATATTGCATCTGTTCTGCAGGAACAAGTGAGATCAGGACTGAAATGCTATTGAGCACACTCCCATCTGCCTAAACCAAGGGCTGCATTTAATGAGGTCTCTTTTCTTCTGCACTTCCATTGTGCCAAATGAAACTAAGCATGTCATGAGAATTTTTTGCAGGAGGTGATGCAAATTTTAAACAGTTGGGCAATAATGAAGATGGCTTTTTTTTTTTACCAGTGCCTTATAAAGAAAAAAAAAAGCCCAGAAATTATGAAGCTTAGTTTCTCAGAAGTGTTTTTGGAGTTTCTTTTGCTTCATTTTGTTTCACATTAATTTTCAATGTAGAATACTGCATGGGATTTCTGTTACTTTTGGTTAGAAGAGAAGGTCTGGTTAGAAGCCTGGTTCAAATCAGAAAACTGCCCTATCACTGACTGTGGCTCAGGCTGGGGGGACATTTATTCTACTGCTCTGAACTGCCCAGAGCAGCAAAATCTCTCGAGGAGAGAGTATGGAGAGTTATTGAAAGTGCTCCCTGACAGCTCAGGATGCCACGTCCCAGAGCAATCTGAGCTTGTTCTGCAGGGACATGCTGTCCTCCTGGACAGCTGAAAGAATTGGAGCTGCCAGGCAGTTGGCCCTGCCCTCAGTGTGCTCCAGAAGAACATTCCAGGCTGACCACTCGTGTTTTAGAGAGGCACGTTTGTGATGTTGCTGTGATGCCCTGCTGGGTTATTTGTGATGGAGCACACACCTCTTCCCATCTAGTGCCTCCCTGCTGCAGGAGCACTGTGAGCTGACAGCTCACTAGCCAGTAGCTGCAGCTGGCATTTTCTGGCTACACCTTCTCTTGCTCCCCACACACTATTGCACATATACCTTCAAAAGTGCTGATTCCTTTTACCCAGGAAATTTGCCATTTATATGATGATATCAAGAAAGCTTTCCTACTCAAAGTGTTTTGGGTGCTGTTTGAAAGGTCATGCATATAAGTAATTCTACAGCATATGTATTATAGAATTTGGGAGTAGGAAAGTCCAAAGATTGTTTTGTAGTTAGGCTTTGTTTGGTTTTTTAACTACTACCTTTTAAAAATATTGGGTTTTTTTTCCTATCTTCTTTTTTCTTTTCAAATGGTACTGTATGAAAAGGATTGTGCTCTTCTTTCTACTTTATCCTGATAAGAATAGAAGTGCAGGCTGAAATCCTGAATCTTAACCTGAGAAGATTTGGAGAGCTTTTAGAGTGCATAAGACAGCCTATCCCTTATGCATGCTAAGCCAGAAGAGTGCATTCAGGCCCTTTAATTTGGATTGAAAATAGGATGTGGAATTTTAATGCAGTAGTAGTTTTTTACCTTTTTTCTTTTTCTTTTTTTTTCAGAAATCTAGACTAATATGAACATGTATTGGGAGGCTATTTTTCATTTAATTATTACAGGTGAAGGCAAACTACATCATGAATTTCATTGTAGCCTGAAACACCTTATTCCCTAAAGCTGCACTTACAGCATTTTCTGCGGCAGATATGGTGTCTGTTGGATCTTGGAAACACAAGATACTTCATTTTATTCAAACTCCTTAAAGGCACACTTTTTTTTTTCCCAGTGCTGCCAGATATTGTCAGTAGATCTCCCCTCTCTAATTAAGTGGTCATTTAATCAATTTTCAGGCAGTAGTTTTTCATTTTAAAGGACCTTCTCAGGGAAGGGCGAAGTGCTCCTTTAAGGCTCTGAGATGGTTTTCTTTAGTGCTGTTCAAAGTCTTCTCATAGCAAACTGCTGCAGCCAAATTCCTAAACCTCCTGATAAAAATCAAACACTTCACAGTATGCATTAAACATTCTCCTTCAGGAATAATTTTTGTCTGAAAGCAAAGGAATTGCTCTGAACTCTTAACTTGGCCTAGTTTGGGACCAGCAAATTAAATGACTGATACTTTCTCTTCACAACTGAATTACTTCAGATTTTTCTTTGAACTAGAGTTTGGGGATTTTTTTTCCCAGCAACTTGCATGGTTTATTGCTCTGGTGAATGAGAGGCTTTTCGATGCAGAATTTTTCTATTTAACACCAAAATGGAGCTGCTGCTATGGTTCCTCATGGCTGTGTGGGGTGGCGAATATCTCGGTGCTGCAGCAGCCTGTGGTGACAGTGACACGATGTCCCGTGGCTGTGGGCATTGTGGTGCTCCTGGGCTGGCTGTGTGGCACAGCAGGACTGGCGGCTTAGGCAGCCTGAGCCACATCTGTGCTCCAGAGATACTGCACCTCTTCTTTCTCTGTTGTTTTTAGCAAATGGCTACCTAAAAATGGCATCAGTAGGCTCCCAAGTGATCTTGTAATGCTTGCTAGTTTTTGGTGGGGCCTTTTTGGTTGCTTTTTCCTAGTTTCAGTTGATTTTATCTTTTGTCTGAATCTATCCTTTTTGCTGTTAGAGCTTCCTGGCTGGGACTAATGATGGCATTTTAGGCTATAGCAATTGCTGCTGTCTATTTTGGTTCTGCATTTAGAGTCTCTTGTCATGTGCATTCATCTCTGCTTATCCCCATCATGCTGTTCTTCTCCTGCTAAGCTGTGCAGTCTGTCCCAGGCTCTCCCGCAGCAGGCAAAGCCTGCCTCCTGGGCAGAGCCTTCAGGGCCCCCAGCTGGGCTGTCACATGGCCATATTGCTGATTAATCAATCTCCACAGCCCGGTCCCTGTGTGCTGCCAAAACCGGGCCCTAGCTGCAGGCTCAGGGCTGAGGGCTCTCTGCCTGTGCAGGAGCAGAGAGGGAGGTGACAGTTTAAAAGGTCCCATGTGATGGTTACCCCAGTCACCAAGTGACAGTCTCCATCCTGCATGTGCAAAATTGCTGGCATGGGAATGCAGCCCCCAGTGTTTCTGGCACCTTTGTCAAGTAGGTCATCTGCATCCTGTAGGCTCCTTTCAGCTACTGGAAGGTCACAATTGGGTCACTCCAAAGCCTTCTTTTTTCCAGGGTAAACAACCAACTTTTTTTAGCCTTTCCTCACAGGAGAGGTGCTCCATCCCTCTATTCATCTGGGTGGCCTCCTCTGAAGTCTCTCCAAGAAGTAAATGTCCTTCCTGTGCTGGGACTGCAGAGCTGGATGCAGCACGGCAGGTGGGGTCTCAGGAGAGCAGAGCAGAGGGGCAGAATCCCTCCTGCTTGCCTGGCTTTGGATGCAGCCCAGGACAAGGCTGGCTGGCCAGGTCATGTCCAGCCTCCCACCCACCAGCACCCTCAAGTCTTTCTCAGCAAGGCTGCTCTCAGTATATTTGTTCCCCACTCAGTATTGATATGTGGTACTTGCTGTGTTTTATTTTTCCCAGTTTAATGTTACTCAGGCATTTCCTTTGACATACTCAGTGGAGCATGTCAGAAGGGTGTAGTGGCTTTTAGAAAAGATTTAAAGCAGAATGGATCCATCTTGAATTCAGGTGGCAATATGAATTGGCATTGCCCAGGGGTATGCAGTGACTTTTTTCTAGTCAGGAGAGAGACCTGTGCCACCTACTTGAAATTTCCAGGTGTCTGACTTAACTCAAGTGTTGTGCTTGATTCATGAGCTGAGAGACAAAGCTACTGCCATGTGCACAGTCAGAACTTCCTCATAAAAAAGGAGTTGCATATACAAAATGATTAACTCTCAGAATGGGCTCCCTGGGGAAGTGATCATCACATCAGATTCTAGAAGCATCCAGACTATTCTCTTTAGTCATATGGTTTAGTTTTAGGTAGTTCTGTGAGAATCACAAAAGCTGAACTTGATCCTTATTGGGTCCCTTCCAACTTGAGATATTTTTTGATTCTGTGATTCTATCATATTTCTTCACAGGAGATAAATAAAGGTTGTCTGTTATGAAGCATTAACCTTGTACCTCCTGCAAACAATGCAATGCCTTTCTTAATGCCACCAGAAAATGAATTATTGCAGTTTCTATAATTCCATTATATTCCATATGAATAATAAGTTCTGCAATCTATATAGGTAAAAAAGTATTTCAAAAGTGTTTAACATCCAAGAAGGATGGTAATCCCTGTTCTGTTTGATGAGTCTCTGCTCTACTAGTTTAACACTCTCAAATGCCCCTATAGACTGAGATTGAATTAGTTAAGCTCTGTATACTGAATTCTCATATATTCACAGTAGACAAGCAACAGATTATGTTAAGGAGAAAGAAAAGTCATTTCTATCCTCAATTGCCTAGCAAATGATAAGAATTTTGAGACTTAATTTCTCTCTTCTTTTAGGTTTTTTTCCCTTTATTTAATTACAAAAGATTTGCTGCCTGCAAAAAGTGCCTGCCTTGAAAATTAAATCGATACACATACATGCACTGATCTTTTGTCACAAGAACAGGCAGTGGAAGCTTCCTAATTTTTCATTCCCAGTGCCTTCCCTCCTCAGAAGAATGGTATAGTTTGTTCTCCCTGTTTCCCGAAAAAAAAACTATTTAGAGACAAATTCTGTGCCCTGACCTCTCAATTGTTCAGCTTTTCAAAAGAGTGCAGATGCATTCTGGATGATTTTGTGAGTAACATCAGGCTCTAACATTTGTCAGTCAGAACAAGAATGCCAGACATTGTTGATTAGTGGTCAGGGAGCACTTTCTGAACCATCTGAAGGGAAAGGTTCAGCACCATAAATCTCATGTTTTTATGTATAAAAGACTTTTTTCTGTGGAGTTAATAGTAATGCAGAGGTTGGATTGCATGCTGTGTAATTGATGCAAGATTAATAATTGTTTAAAAGCAACAATCTTGTATCTGGAAGACTGAGTCATTTGTGCTTTCTAGCAGCTGTTGTGTGGGGTTGCCTTTAGAATGCTTAAATTAACTTTACATTATCCTGTGTTTTCATTATTTTCAAACTACATGACAGATTCCAGCTTACAGCATCAAGATATACAGGTAGGAAGAGAAATGTTTTGTATTTCCTTCAGCACCCTGAGTCTGGCACTATTTTGTTTTTGTTAATATCACAGATGATGAAATAAAGAGTGCACTTAATACATCTGCAAATGGTAATAAGCTCTCGGGAAAGGCCTTGAGCACTCTGAAAGTGTACAAGATAATCTTGGCCAATTGGTGGAACCACCTGAAATAAAAACGGTTGAAAAAGGCTGAATGCAAACTGCAGTACTTCAATATGAGGCTCTGTCTTCCAAACACAGGACAGGAAATGGGGCAGGCAGAAGCTCTGTGGATAAGGAGCCAGTCATGGGCCTGATATTGTTACCAAATGCATTGACCCCAAATATCATGGTGGGATATAAAATGGGTGCCCTATTAAAAAGGAGTCTGGATATGAAAAGGAATCTTTTGCATGTCACTCAGCCCTAATACTACCGCTACTCATGTACTGTGTCAGCTTTTGAGCAACATCCTGGACCATGTAGAGCAGGACCATAGGAGAGCAACAAGAATATTCCAAGGTATGTGAGCACTGAGAAAAACTTTTAGAGAGCTGGATATAATTGGCCAATTTAAGAAAAGACTGAGGAGTGACACAAAAACTCTTCAAATGCCCAAAACCCCAGCATAGCACTTCTGGAAGCAAAAATAGGCATTGCAATTTAGAGTGGTGACTTTCTGGAATTGATATGGCTAAAGGTAATTCATATTGTAATTTTATGTACAAATTGCAAATATTAACACATCAATATGTTAATATTACAGAGGTTTTCTGCTTAAATAATAATTTGCCTTTTTAAATGTATTTGCAAGTATTTACATGTCTGGGTACATTGTGAGACTTGTGGTTTGGTTTTTGTGGTATTGTGCCCTGGTCCAATCAACAAGTTTTAGGGGAAGGTTGTTTGAATTCCTCTGTGCAGTGTGTGGGAGGAAAACCAAAATTCTCAGGAGGCTCAGTAACAAACTTTTATTTGCAAACTTTAGATGATTAAGGTAGAATAAGGTACTTGTCAGATTTTAAGAATCCAAAGTAAGGCAATTGACAAACCTAACTTAGCAAACTTTAAGAAATTGGGAATTATGTATTCCTGTAGTGCCCCGCTGCTGTGTGTGGCCTGCTTCTACCTTTGATCCAGTGCAGCATCTGGTCTCTGTGTCTTGAGGTACATGTCTGGATCTTCATTTTTTGTGGATCTCATCCCAAAAACATAGCAGACAGACAGAATATATTTTTTAAATCAAAAGGAAAATATTAGGCTACATAGTTTGACCTCTGTCCTTAAAATATTGTCCAGCTAATCTTATAAGGAGCTGAATCAATTTTCTAGAAGATTACTGTTTACCACTTCAGGTATCAATACATGGATATTCACCACTTTTTCTTTTGATTTATTTCCCTGGTTATTAGCTTTAGTTCTGTAGGCTTTATAGGACTTTACTTGGGAGGAAATCAGACAAATCTCACTTGGATCTTACTGTGGAAATGATCTTCCAGAGAACCCCAGAGAATTTTCTATTAGCTTACTTTGTGGTTTTTTTCAATTAAATCTGCAAGAATTCTTACATTCCCTCTTCAATTTAATATGATTGTGTGTTATTTCTGTAACTTATGTCTATGTGACAATTCCAAAGAGAATTTCTCAGTACCAAATTGATGATAGCTGTAATATTGCAATTAAGGCCACATGCTTGCAAATAAGCACATGTGGGAGGGCAGGATTTATATGAGACTGAAGTAAATGTAAGCTATTCATTCTCTCTCAACCCTTCTTCAAAAAGCAATGATTTCTGGTTGCTTTTGAGGTTCTTATCTCTGATTTTTATTACTACATTGCTTAGAAACTTCAGATTTCACATCTTCCAAGTTACAGAATTAAAACAAAAGTGAAGTCACTACCTGGTTCCTTTTTATGTGAGACTTTATAAAGCTTGTTGTTCAATACCTGGCATACAAGGAGGGGCTGGGGATTTATATTAAAGCATGGAAATAACACAAATTTTAATTACATTATTGCTCAGAAATTTTGCATAGTAAAACTTCATTACAAAGTGAATTCCTGCTCACCTTAAGAGGAGCAGCTAGTGATTGTGATTTTCAAAGCCATCAAATCTATGGAAATGCTTACTTTAATCAGAACTGTAATTATGAAGAAATTTGCTGCAGGAATATTTGCTGACAGAATAAAGATTAAAAAGATCTGAATGTTGTCTGTCATAGTGCAGCAATTAAATTTTCAAGCCTAAGAGATCCTTGTGGAATGAAAGAATAAAGTAAATCCTCTCCTTTGATTACAGTGGAGAAAGTAAACTGTAACTGCTATTGTGACTTCTTTAGATAATAGTAGCAAATGTCTACAAATGGACATGGACACATTCAATGAATAGATTTAATTCCCTCTCTCAGGCTGGAATTGCCCATCAATAGAGCTACTTGTAATTAACTCTCTCTTATTAAATAATTCTCTTGTCTGGAATGTAACTAAACCACTAATCTGAAGAACCATTTTCCTTATTCCTAGGGCTGCTGGAGCCCCTGCAGCTGCCATGTGGAAGCTTGTAATATTTAATGCACTTGTCTTTCCAATAATTTCTATACAGTTGTCACTTCCTTTCAGAAAATAAAGGTGGTGTCATCCTTATTGGGAGCAACCTGCCAGAGCTTGGCTACTGAATAGAAAGGGGCAGTATGTATTAAGTGAAATACAGGACCTAAAATCTGTTGAGAAAACTGATTTTTTTTTTTAATTATCTTAAATTGAGAGATTTATTTTTCAGATAGTGATTTCCCATCCGTGAGAATGATCTTATGAGGGAAACATCAAATTTGGAACCTTATGAAGTTGCATTCCCACACTTGCTGATGCAGCTGTGTCACAAGTGTGGAAGTGGCACAGAGCAGAACAGTGCCCGTGTTAGCTGGAGGCCCAGTCTGATGTAATTAACCCTGCTCTGAGGCAAGGTTAATGAGCCTGGGTCCATGGGCACAGGAGCTTTTGTTTTCAACTTGCTTGGAGCTGCCCTAAGGCTCTCTTGCAGGAGTGCAGCAGAGAGGTGCAAGTTATTAAAGCACAAACAGGTACTGAGTCTCTGAGATGCTCGAGTGGTTTAATGCAGGGAGATCTCCTCATTCATGGCACTCACTCTGCTGGCCTGAGGAACTCTCTTAGAGCTGTAACTGTGCAGTCCTTTAGTTCCTTCCCCTTTTCCCCACTGTCCAGCAAGTCAAAAAACAGATATTAATGAATATAACGTCTCACTGCTTTTATTTATAACTTCAAATACTTAATGAAAAAATCAGTTTAGAATAGCTTTAATTTTTTTCCCTGTAAAGATGCATTTAATTAAAAAATCACAATAGTTGTTCAGACAGCTCATCATTTACAAATTAAATACTATTAGTAGAATAACGTGGATACTCTTTCTTCTAGAATTATTTATTACTGTCATCTTGGATGGTTTATGCCAAAGGAATGCAATGTATTTCACGTTAATTAGGATATTCACATAGTAAACACAAGGCAGGGAATTATTTGTTTTTCCGAGAATATCAAGCTAGGATCCTTCAGACCAGTAAAAGATTGGTGTTCTTAAAAAATTTAGCAATAACTTTCCAGTGAATAATTTATATTTTTAATTTCTGTCTCTTTGTGTGTCATTGGATTTCCCATGTGTGGATTTTCCATGATCAGTTTTCTCTATTACTGCATTTACATTGAGACGGTAAATAATTAATGTCGTCCTTTCTTCCCCAAACCAATGCCCTAATATTGACTGTTTTTCTTCTGGAATTACCTGCGTCTTGTGGTCCCAGGTTTCTTAGCGCTGGGTGTTTTATATCAGTTTTCTAAAATGGGATTTTTTTTCCCCCAGTCCATTATACAGTTTGATACTTTGAGTGAATAGTTGCATGTATGAATTTCAAATTCATACATATTTGAACTAGTAAAATGCATTTATTGAAAAGTTTGCAGAGTAAATATAAAAATGGATACTGATTAGTCCAAATATAATTTCTAGTCTGTATATTTGCTATCAATTTGTTCCACCACATGCTTTCATCTATGTCATGTACTTAAATGTTTTAGTAGAATTTGTTATAAAATGAGTTTGCTACTGAAATGTCAGCTCAATCTCACTTTTGGCTTAGCTATATTGAAAATTGAGAGTAGTGGTAATAATACTTAATGAAAAGTCATCTGAATAGCTAAGTGATCTGGGGGTGCTTGGAGAAGAGAATAGATATAACTCTTCTCATTTGCAGATGGGGAAAACTGAGGCCTAAAAATAAGTGAGAACTTGCCCAAAGTCACTTGGGACTCTGGAAGAAAAGTCAGAATTACAACATAGGTGCTTCAAGTTCTATTTTTCAGCTTGCCATTATAGGATCCATTGTTCAGTAAGCAGAACCTGTGGCAAACATGTCATGGATCTGGTGTAACCCTTTAATAAAGGGAAACTAATTGTTAATAGTAAAGTAATATTTTCCACTAGTAAAAACTTCCTTCTAGATTTTCCTAAGATGTTCCTCCTTTCAGCTAATTTCTTTCACAAAAATGCAACATATCCACTAAGTATTTTTTAGTGAATAAATGAAAATGAAGACATCAAAAGCCACGTTCAAGGCTTTTTTACCAATACATGGGAAATCAGAAAATTTTGTCATAATTTGTGTTCATTAGATATGTTCTTTTATTTTGTAAGCCAGACCAAATCCAACTGAAAAACATTATGTTCCCCTAGGTCACAAAAGGCAAGGCTGTCCTGATCATGTTTTTCCCTTCTTGATTTTCCCAGAACACCCAGAAGCATACAAAATGCTTCATAGCAAATTTGCTTTTTTATTTATGCATGTGAGCACTTCTTAATGCTGGCCGTTAGTTCCTGACTTCAGAATTCAGCAAAGTGTCAGTATAATATACTACATTTGTATGTGTCTCCAATTTCTGATAGATATATAGTATTTAGATGTGTTTTCCTTTATAGGAAAACACTTTATAGTGTCCTCCAGGCAGAGTAGTGTGCTGTTCTCTGCCATCATTCTGTGTGTATAAATTCAAGGAGGGAAGCTGTACAAGTTTGTCTGGTAGTCCACGTAAGCTGCAGGGGTCAGACTAATTTTCAAGCTATATAAGATTTTGAAGTTGCATTCTCATTATCACACACTTGTGGTCACTCAGGAGTAACTCCAGTATTACCTGAACTGTCTGTCAGCAGGACAGAAGATATCCTACTTCATTGAGGGGTTTTTGCTAGAAAGGGAGCACTCATAATTGCTGTGATCATACAAGCACAGTCACCTTTGGTGTTCCAAGGAGAACTTGCCTCCAGGACAATCCTGTCTGCACAAGAGCATCCTCAGCATGGAAGCAGAGTGAAGTCCTATGGGGCATTTCCCCACTTATTTTGTTAGATGCCTCCTTTTGATTTTCTCTTACCTGATTTTTTCATGTCTGAAATGAGAAGTATAAAGCATTGTTTCTTCTGTTTCTAACTTTTTTTCTTCTTGGTGCTCCTGGTCTTTTCTCAAATCAGTTTAAATTCCTTCATCCCAAGAGTCTGTGAGGAAATCCTTCAGGTACAGGTTGGTTTTTATTTAAATGGTGAAAGGATTTTGTTGCTCTTTCCACAAGGGGGTAAAAGAAAAGTAGATTTGTTGCAATAGCCTCTTTTTTTTCCCCCTTCATTTAAATATAGCTGTATTGTTTATTTTTTAAAGCCGCAATGGAAGCTTTAAAAAGTTGCATGCATAAGTTCAAAGCCTCTCCTGGTTGATCAGTATTCCCACAAGAAACATGGCTGAGAAAAGGTGGATGAGCAGAGCCTGGCTGGACTCATCTCATTGGCTTGGCTAAAATGAAATAATAGGGGGGAGGAAGCTCTCTTTTGTTTGTTTGCTGGCTTTCATTTTTATTCCCCTCTAGGCACAAAACAAGCAAACAAAGCTCTATTTAAAAACAGAGCATGCCCTTGCTCCCACGCACCATCTTTTCATAATCAGTGTCTTGCTAATCTTGTGTTAGACTTTCTCTATGAGCGTTTTCAAGGATACAAAAAAATCTAAAAGAGCACCTGGGGGGAAACTCTGCAGTGTCAGGAAAGATAATTTTCTACCTGATTGCATAAATAAGAGAAAAAATCGGTGTGTTGAACTTCTTGTATCTGTTAGTTTTTAGGCCATGATTCAGATAATTGTTTTTCCATAGGGTCAGGCTTCTATCTGAGCTCTTCAAAGTACTTCATCCCTGCGTGTACATTCATTATATCATCACAAAATTATATCCAAAAGGAATTGCAGTGAACTGCAGTGGATTTCCCCAGAGACTTCAGGATTTAACAGCATGATCTAGGTTATGTCCTTTGCAGCTTTCTTCAGCCAGTGAGTTTGCTTAATGAAGCTGTGGAAATTTGAAAAGCAGATGTATTTTTCTTATGCCTTAGGGAAGCGCCAATCTTTAGTTGAGATGTTGGGAAGGAACTCCTCATCTGCAATTGCCTGCCTCAGGTTTTCAAGACCTGACAGTTCCAATAGCAGCCTGTTGGAGACACAGCAGTGGAGTAACTAGGTTGATTGCCAGCTTTTATGTAGTTCTGAATATTCTGAAAATCCTTATTTCTTTATTTTCATAAAGAAATGTAAGTTAGAGTTGCTTCAACCCTAGGTGATTTGGAGCAGACTGTGATTGTGACAATGCATAGCTTAGAAAGGAACTCCATCAGAAAATGGTTCAGTGCTTTCAAGCTTTGCTGTACAATGGGCTTTGTTCATTGCTTGTTTGCAGAGGTAAAATGTAATTCCCTCAAATATACTTTCCATCAGTAAAATACAGAAAATGGTATTGTACTAATTCTGTCATTTGCCACTATTAGATCAGAGGTTTGTTAACGACTCTGAGAACTGATTATTGAGATTCATGAAGCGATTTAAAGAAAATATTGGTTTGTAATTGAATAATTGTCTGATGTACAGGCAGGTTTTTAACCCTATTTGGTCTTAATATTTATTGAGCTTCACAGAATGAATATGAGAACTAGGAGATCTCCTTTGTCCAGCAGCATGGTAGGTTACATAAAATCCACTTACTGAAATTTTCCCATTGCTAGTTGATGATGCTTGCACCTCTCATACTTAGTAAGAATCACTGTTATCATTTTTGCCACATTCTTTTGGAAGGATGAAAAATTACTGGTTGACTTTGCCAAACTGCTCAGCACAGATGGAATTGTGTGATGGCTAATGCATCTTGTGCTTGTGTGCCTATCAAAAGCAGTAGCAAACAACTGCTGGGTTTATTTACTCTCCCAGTGACCAGCTACTAGTGGATTCAAAAAAGATGTTCAGACCAGTCCTTTGGCAGAAAGTCCTGTCCTGTGCTGGCTTGTCTTGTTAGGAACCAAGTTCCTGTAATCACTGCTAAGAATCCCCACTGACAGCATCTGCTTATTGGCTTAAAACTTGAGTCCAGAGGAATTTTAGTTCAGAAATACACAGTTTACTAGTTACATAGTCAGTACTCATACATCCCCTCAGGGATTTTGAATGGTTTGTCTCTCACAGTGTCTTCATTATGGGAACTCATACTGCATGTATAAAAATTGAGATAACTGGTGCAATTTGAGTGACACGCCGTGCTATTAAAACCAAAATTCTTAAGGAATATGTAAAGGATGGTGGTGAAAGAGAGAGGGAGGCTTATGATTATGCAGAAATTTCCTGTTCAGTTCTGCTGATCAGGAAGAGTGCTTCACTCCCAGAACTTGTCCCACTGCACATTAACATTACAAAATCAGAGAAGGGTCAGGTTGGAAGGGACCACTGTGGGTCACCTGGTCCAACCTCTCTGCTCAGGCAAGGTCATCATAGAGCACAGAACTGTGTCCAAATGGAGTTGCTAGAGTCTGCATCCTCAGATGAGAGATGGACTGACCCTTCTGTGAGCTCAGCCAGCACTGAGGAACCCCTTTCACTCCACTTTCATGGTTCCTAAAGTCTACCTACAGTCTTCCAGATTTTAGCCTTCCTCTTGAGAATTACAGGCTGCATTCAACATCTTTTCAGTTGTCTCAGAAAGCTTTTAGTGTAGTGTGATCTATAAGAAACAGTGACAATTTCCCCATTTGACCACCTTCACCACCAAATACAAGACGGGATATGCACTTGAAAGTAGGAAATTTGTATGGAAGAGTTGGCCTTTGAGACATAAAATCAGAGAATGATTTGTCTTGTTGTCCCATGGACAACATGGGACAGGCTTGGGAGGGTCACCACTGTTAGAGGAGAGGATTGAGCCACCACATGATCTTCCCACAGGATGTTCTTAAGGACTGGAATCAAACTGGTGATCTGAAGAAAAACTGCTTTCCACCTTACTGCAACTTCCTAAATAACCAGATTTGCTCTCCTGGTTGTTTGCTGTCTTATTTGACCTGTCTTTCCATTCTGCACAGTAAATTTGCACTGTTACATGGTGCTTCTGCTGCCTTCTGGAAGCTGTTCTCCAGACAGACTTTGTGTCTGGTGCAGCTACATGCATCTGCTTTGTGTTCACAGATGCCTAAGGCTTAAACAGAGAGTCTTTGTCACCACCAGGCTAGAACTGGCATATGGCTGTTATGGGGGGGCTGTCAAACCGCAGAGTGTCTGACTCTTGCTGCTCAGATGAAGTTCCAGAAACAACTCTGCCTCTGTGAACAGAGTCCAGTCCATAACTACACCACAGAAAATAGTCAGATACATGATCTTCTGCTCTCTGCCCATATAAATGTGGTTGTACGCACCTAAAACACTGTCTGATACTAACTTTTGTGTGCTTTTATTATGGCAGGTAAATGAATGTTTATAAAACTGACAATTTTTAAAATTTTAATTTGAATTGTAAGATGAAGAATCTCTTAAGCCAGAGAGGATGTGAATAAGCATAACTGAATAGCTGAAGCAAAGTGGTAGTTTTGGGTTTTTTGGTGTGGGGACAGAGCTGTCAAAAACTTGGGTTATGTTATGCCCTCAGCTTTTAAGCAGAGTTGTCCTTTGAAATCAAGGACCTGGGTTTTGATCATTGCATAACATGTTACTGCATTTAAAAGTAAATTCACATCAGTAACTAATCTGATAGCCTGTCCAGAAGGGAAAGTTCTTTTAGAATTTGCATTCCTTGATCTTTGTCAGGTTCGGCTAGGGTGGCTGTGTGGAGCATTTTGCAGAGGTGCTGGGATCTGCTGGACAGTAATTTAGTCATTGAAAAAGGCAATGCTGAAAATGCTGCTGCTGAAAGCTCATGTAAGAGATACAGATCTGATTGTTGTGTAGGTCTGACATGTGCAGATTTACAGTCATGACTGTCAAAACAAAAGGCAGCATCTCACAGGGAGGGAACAAAACCAAACAGCTTCCATAAGCATAAAAGTAAATGTCAAATATTTCACTTTATTAGTTCTCATAAAGATTAGGGAGGCAGGGAGCATGTCAATGGGACTGAATAATTACGGCATAATTAATCTTTTTGACAATATGCATTTCTCCATTGAGCAAGGACCACTTAGGAGAGGCAGGCTCAGCTTGTAACTCCAGCCTCCTATTTTTTTTATTTCTATGGATATGTTTTCAAACACTGATTGTGGAGTGAACCTGAAAGTTGGTGGAATGTTTATAAATTGGAGGATTAAAGTGGGTGAAGTCTTTAAGAGGGAATAGTTTAATCCTGTACTGTACAAAAGCAAAACAAAATCTTTCATTTCATTGTTTGTGCTCCACTTCTCAGTGACCTTTTTTATTGTGGCAATCCATAGTTGTAACAGATCCCAAGTAATAATAAATTAGTGTTGAATTTAGTCCACAGAATTTGTTATACAGCTCTATATCATCCCTACATTTCTTACACTAAGCTTATAGCAGATTGTTGTGCCAGTCTGGATAGGACTTTGTATGGTAAATGCCAGTGACGACTTGAGTTTAGTCAAAATTAGGATTTGAACTTACTCTTCCAGAGGTTAACCTGATGTACCTGTAAGCTCTCCAGAGATTTGTGTGGCTTACAAATGCCATGTACGTGACCACAGTAGGCCATGTTGTGAGTTAGATTCGTGTTTGCTCCTGTGGAGTGTACAGAAAACAGCAATGTCATTTTGCTCAAGTGTTTTAGCAGTCAGGGTTGCAGCCTTGTTCCAATGGGAGACACATTTGTCAAAGCAGAAAGGGCTTTCCACTACATGCAGCAGCCATGATTCTTTGCTGCTTTTTAGTAGTTCCTGTGATAAGCTTCTACATTTTATTGACAAAATAAGTTTTATTTGAAATCTTTACTTTCTGGTGTCCTCACATTGTTTGGGGAAGAAACACACATTTGAGTGTTCTGTAGCATGAGGATATTTGCATTCTGGATTGGTTTTGTGTGAATATGGTCCATGGTCATGCAGCTCCCTAAGCACCTGTCAACTTGGTGCTGTGACACTGTTAACAGTAGCTGAGGTTTCTGTTTGCATGTTCCTAAGGAAATAGCAGTTCCTAATGTATTTTGTAATGGAATTTCTACTTTGTAATGCCTTTCTCCAGACTGATAAAACCTCTGAGGCAAAGGGCTCTTTTCTGTACTACTTGTTTGCACAGTGAATTATTCTGAAAGATAAACCAGAAATTAAAAGTAGCCAATGGCAATGGGATGTTCTTCTGAAATAAAGTATATATTCAGTATGCATTCAGAATAGAAAGTTGTTTGCATGGGTTTTAATATCCCAGTGGATCAGAGTCTCATGATATTTTGGGAATCCCATGTTCTTAATTGTGCTTCTAGAAGTTCCTCATGTGGAAGACCAATGAGGTGCTGCCTGGACCTGCATTTTAGCCCCATGAAGTTAGCCATGTAATGAGACTGTAGACCTGTGGGCATTTCCAACTACAGCCATAATGCTAGCAGCAATTTCAAGAGCATAGCATGTCTGAAACTAGAACAAAGAAATTGAAAGCCAGGAAATAAATCTGAGACAAAAGTCCCTGGGTTTTTGTTTTTTTTTTTTTTTTTAATTCTTTTTGGGTTTTTTTTTTGATAGTCTAGGCACTTAGTAGACCCTGAGGTCTCTTGAGAGTTGTGATGAGGAAGTTTGTGAAAACATAGATTGTACCAAAGGCAAATGATAGTATTTAATGTATAGTCATTAATAAATGCATTTATTTTCTTCACACATAAAATGTTTTGTTTCAAAAACTGGTTCAGTAAAGCACAGGATTAATCTGACTTCTTTGTACAGAGAGATGGCAGAAAGTCCCTTGCTCAACTTGGGTATAAACCCAGTTTGTGTAGAGAAACGGTGAAAAAGAATGTTTAATAATGATAAATTATTGGTATTTGCTTATTGCTTCTTTGAGACAGTTGAAACATGAAGCAGAACTTCCAAAAGAATAGAAGCTTTTTGAACTTACATACCTCCATTATTTCCTGGAGTCAGGTTCTTCCTTGGGGAGTTATTGGCTTGAATGAAAGACTTGCCAGTTTCAGGAAGAGTAATGGGAAGTCATTTGTTTGTGGTAATGAAGAAGTTCAGATTTGTGATTCATTAGTGGTTAGAAGGGAAAAAGTATTAAAAACAAAATAAAGGAAAATATATTTTTCAGTGGGAGGCGGACAGGAAGTTATCTACAAAGGATCTCAATGGAAAAGCCTGCCTTTTTAAACATATTGATGAAGCAAAAAGGACAGTTAAAATTCATATACATGAATGATGGCCCTCAGCCTCAATACAAAGGTACTTTGTTCAGATGTAATATAGTTCTGCTTTTAATTTTCCATAATCAGAAGTTGCTGTTTAAAATTTGAGTTACTTTGGACTCATGTTGTCCCTTTTTTCTCTAGGATAGAAGCAGCCATAATCCAGGAAAATTCTAGGCTTGCCAAAATTTAGATACACCATATTTGTATGTCTATGTGTTCCACAGCCACAACATATTGTATTTTCACATTTTCCCATTTTTGCAAGCATTTCTTTGTGGAATTGACAGATTTCTGGGTGGCTTCAGTAAGTGCATTGAGGTCCATAAATTGTTTGCTACAGTGATCAGCAGGACAATATATGGACTGAACTTAACCATTAGGTTACTGGCCAAAATTGGTGTCTTTGGATAATTTCAGTTGTTTATGCATTTCCTCTCTAAGAGAATTTTCTCTTGAGACACAGGATTAGTTATTTTCCGTGTATATTGAGTAGGGTTTTTTGGAAGAAAAATTTTTATTACCTTTTGTTTGGGAAGTGTTGTAGAACTTTGGGGCAGCTGCACCATCACAGTTCATGAACTGCTGAGAGGCAGCTGTGCAGGGCATGAGGGGTTTCTGCATTATGCTAAAGAAATAAAGTCATGTTTGGGAGGCTTTGTACATTCAGGAATTTGTTCAGCTGTAGTAAAAGTACTTCCTCTAAAGGCTGGTACTGGTTTTCAGAGAGGGAAATCTGTAATTTCTGTAAGCATCCAATCTTAATGTAAACACTGGTAGTTTTCACAGGACTAATTGATGTATTAAGCTTGTTTTGCTGAACCATATGCAACAGATTAAGGCCAGCAATCATTTTTCAAACACAAAGGACAAAAAGCAAGTTACATGCAAGAGTAGTTCTAGTGTATAACTGGAGTTGAAGATAAGTTTCACAATATCTCTCCACTATGACAGTGACGCTATTTAGAGACCATGACAAGTAATTTGTAACAGAAATGACTACCAATAAGCAGGGCAAACTCAGCTTGGTGAATAATGTGTTCAGGGACTACCACTTTCTCTGCTGGGGTCTGTGAGTGAGCAGGCTTGGGATGCAGTTCTTGCTTGAGGGAATTATGCACATCTGCTCCTGTCACTTCTGTGGTGCTTCCAAATACTATATTATGCAGTATTGAGTAACATGGCATCCTGTGGTTTTAAGTCAGAATGGAAAGGTCTTCTACAGATTTGCTCCAGATCTACCGTACAGATCTGCAAATTGATATAATTTACTGCTACAGTTTCATCACAGAGAAAACCCCACTTTTCAGACTGGTGTAAAGGCTCCCCTGAAGGCTGGGGAGCTGGAAAGAAAGAAGAGTGCTGACATGCTGATTTTTGAATGCTTGCTGGTAATAAAGGCTGCTGCATTGCTCCAGCAGCCATGTGGCTAACTCAGAGTTTGCCTGGCATTCACGTGGTAAAAGTGCTTTTCATGATAAATTTGCTCTGCTAACCTCAGCATTTTTTAGTCTCTGAGGTACACTTATATCTCTGATGAAATTGAAATTCCGTGCCATTGGAGTCGTTCTATGCCTGGAGAAGAGTGACTGAAAGAAATTAACCTATGTTTTCATATCTGTGTTAAGAAAGAAAATGAGCAGACTATGAAACAGCAGAAGTAAACTTCCTGTGTTCCCAAAATACTTAATAAATGGATATCTAACAATTTCAATCAGAAATATGGCAGCATAGCATGAAAATCTTTGAGATAAAGCATGCTGGCCTAACGCAGTCCCTTGTGAAACGCCACATGATCACATGATAGAGTCAGGCAATGTTTAAATATCAGTGAAACAAATGGCCCCTCATGCAAAGGGCAGGTTTTTTTATAGCAAGGGGAGTGTAGCCAATGTACATCATGGACACCAGATTTGTCCTGAAGTAAGGAACAAATATCTGTCCATCCAAACTGCAGCTGTGCATCTGATATTTTCAGAATGTGAATGCTAAAGTAGATGGTATCAACTAGGTGGCCAAAATTACTTCACATCAATTAATCTGCTTTGAATAATGGCATTTATCTGTTTAGTCCTTAATGATCCCGTTATCTTGCTTACTTTTTCACGACTGTCTTTAAATGTTTGTTTGAAATAACTATGAGTATGTATTGAGGTGGGCTGGATTTGGCTGGGGTACAGTTGATTATCTTTGTGGTGGCTGGTATTGGGCTGTGTTTTGGATTTGTGCTGAACACAGGGTAATAGTAAAAAGACATTTTTGTTATTGCTGAGTAGGGCTTACAAAGATCCAAGGCCTCTTCTGCTGTTCATATGACCTCTCGTGCAGATACCATCCCCATGTGTGAGAAGAGCAGAGCAGATTAGAAATGAGGGCATAGCTTCATATAGAAGTATTTGCAGAGGGAATTTCCTTGGTTAAGGAGAATGTGTTGACCAAGTGAAGGCAATTTTATGACCTCTTTCATGCAACCTAGTTTCTAAATAAATACATTGCAGGACAAGCTTGTCTGGAAAAGAGCAATAGTAGATTATTAAAGCCAAAAGATAAAGAATAAGCCAAGTTGTTGAGCTCTGCACATTTTACATAGTCTGCATGTGAGTGAGTTACATTTGCAAGGGGAATAAATACAGAGCATATCACTGATGTGCAAGCATAATTAATTAAACTCAACCAGATAAACGGGACAAAGCACAAGACTATTATATCTACCAAAATTCCTGTTTCTCAAAACCTCACACAAATAAATACTATCTGGCATCATGCCAGCAAATCTGAAGTGTTCTGGACTACATAATTTATCAGGGTAACCAATTACCTTAATCTTCTGTGATTTGACTTCCTAGTATGAATAACCAACTTTTATATCTCTGTTTATCCTAAAATACAACTGAATATAATTTCTTTAAAGTACAAGAGCCTTGAATCTCCTCTCCTTCAGGGACAATCTACTGGCTTCTGCCAACTGTTGTACTCTGATAACTCCTCTTTGCAAGACCTCCTTTCCTCAAAAAGTTCTTTATTATACATATGCTTGGAAATAGGTGGTTTGAACTCAATTATGTAAGCAACCTGTAACTGAAGTCTCTGGGAATTAAGTGTTTAAAAAAAAATGGATAGTGAACCAGCTGAAGGCTGTTTTCTTTCTAGGATACAGAGAGCTGTTTTAACTCTATTTTCTCTAGCTTTTAATTAGCAGTATAGCTAAGTGTCAGTTTGGGTGTGAAGGAGTTACTTGACTGAGATGTCTGTGTCTGTGGTTGTTCACTGCATGTTTTCATTACACTCTAGTTAGGAAAATGTTTCATGAACCCTTTCAACAGCATATCTGCCAGTTTAGAGAATGCTTCTTGTAGCTTCCTAAGCAGAGTTGTGGGATGCACCCATTGTTTAATCGTGTGAATTTAATGTGTGGTGTCCTTTCAGCTGCGCTGTGGCTTTGCACAGTGAACAGCAAACCCAGAGTGTCCAGCAGTGTGAAGGTGAGGGTGACACAGTCCCTGAGCAGTGGGGAGGTTCAGGAGCTGTTCCCCAGCTGGGAGGGGCTGTGGTTTCTGCAGCATGTCAGCAGTGTTAGCCCTGTTACTGATGGCAGGTGGAGGGGGAAGCTGAAGCAGTGCATGCCTGTAATTTGCCTCCTGCTTTTAGCCTGTAGCATTCCAGCAGAAAATGGCTGCAAAGAATAAGGTTTGTGATGCAGATGTAAAAGTGGCTCTGCCCTTGAGCAGGGTTTGGTTTGGGCATGGGCCTCTGTGTGACCTGGGCAATGTGTTATGCCTGTGTTTTATGGGACTTGAGGGAGTTAACATCAAAGAAAGCCTACAACTTTGTCCTTGCCATTTCTAATATAAAATTACTTTTTTATTTTCTCTTGTTATTTATAAATGTACCTCCAGTTTCTTATTCTTTCTCTCCCCTATCTAATTATATTTTTTAAAAAGGTGTCTTTTTCTGCAAGTTTTGAGAGGCATTGGCAGCTCCCTTTCTTTTGGCATCCTAAATAAGATGAACACTCCCTGATAGCAGTATAGCAGTGGGAGGTTAACAATCACCCACTGTAATCAAAAAACTTTACATTTCAAATGTAATCTAGATCTAGGCTGGGGAGAGCTTTCAAAAAGATGTGATATTGAACTAAATGACTGCAGCTTAGATGTTATAATTGGCTATTTTGGGTTATATCATAACTCTTTTCTGTGGATGCTTTTGATCAAATAGGAAGAAAATATATTTAAAACAACTGCTGCAATTAAATGCCATACTTGTATTGTATTTTTAGCTTCTAATAAGATATTAAATTTTTGGGGTCACTTTCTAACTGTAGTACCTCCATTCTTGACCACATCTAGTCAACATTTTTTAGAATAGAACCCATTTCATTTCTGTTGCTTCAGAATTTGCAAACTATTATATTTTTATTGCCTTTTTAACGCCTTGGATGTATAATGGTCCTGGCGAGCTGTAAATGAGGACAAATGGAAGGCTAAAAAAGCCCCAATGGAAAAATTTGTTAAAAGTTTGTGCATGGCTTACACTTCACTGTCTTCTGTGGCTTGAGGACCAAGGCTTCTGACCACTGAACCAGGCATGAATTTTGCTACTGGCTTTGGAAGGGGTAGGTAGAGTCCTCATAGCTCCGCTCAGACTCCAGTACTTTCAAATTACATTTCTCAGTTCCTCACAAAGAGGTTCTTGGTTTCTTCCACAATTTGGCTTTCCCACAGGTGATTTGGTCACTGTCTACAAATAAAAAATGCTTTTCATTTTCAAAATTAGGAATTAGTCTCAGGAGGTAAGTACTGGCTTCATGCCACTAAGAATGGACTTAGAAGGATTTAGCAAATCCATCCATGCAACTCTATTTTAATTGCTCCTGCATTACTGGGAGTAATATTTTCCTGACAAATATTCAAGTGCCACCATTTAATCTTTGACTTCTCTTGCTAGAATGATATGTGTGCAAATCACATTCTCTGCCTGACAAAGCAAAGACCACGCTATAAGCCTTCCTTGTCCTTTCTCTTCTCCTCAAAATGCTTTTAGAGCAACAACCAAAAAAATCTATGTTCCATAATGGGAGCAGCTTCCACGCTACACTGTTTTCTGTTAATCTCATCCTGTTCTTTACTAGTTCTGAGGCTATAGAGGAGTCAGTGAACGTTCTTTGGCCTGAGGATCAGAGTCACAGACCATGCGATTGCTGAGAGGACTCTGCTCCTTTCATGCCAAAAAGGCAGCTATTGAGGGAATGTATCTCCCATCCATATTCTGGCGCTGGGATAGTTGCATCAGTATCATGGTCATGGTGGTTTAATGTTAAAATAGCCATTGGTCTCTGGGTGAGAGGGATATTATTCAAAACAAAAAGCAATTAAAGGACATTAATTTTGGTTTTCATTACATGCTTAAGGTAAAAGGGCTCCTGTACTCTGGATAATTTTGCCATTGATCAATCACCTTTGGATTACTCTGATGTCACTTACTTTGTATGGTTTAATTACGTTTTCCTGTAGGTTTGACTTGTCTACTAACACTAATGTTCAGTTGTGTTTGGGGGTTTTTTTCAGTTAATCTAAAATATTCCCTTTTTTCTCCCTTTATTTCTAAAGCAGCCTGTAGGAAGGATACCAGATACCTTGCAGAAGATACCAGATACCTCACTTTTCTTATTAATTTCCTTTCAGAAATCCATGTTGACTGCTCCAAATCTCTTGCTTGGTTTTATATGTCTAAGAGTAGTTTCCGGGATTATTCACTCTATCAGAGATTGAGTTGTGGTTGACCACCTGACAGTTTCCCAGATCTTTCTCCTTGCCCTTCTTCAAGAGAGGAATGACATTTGATTTCTTCCTGTCCTAGGGAGCTTCCTTTGATCACCATGACCTTTCAAAGATAATTGAAAGTGCCATTGTAATGACACCAGCCAGCACCTTTAGCACTTGGGGATGCATCTCATCCTAAATACATCCTCACCTTTCCCCATTTTTAGCTACAACTTGCAGGTAACACTAGTTAATTAAATATATGACTATGTCCAAATGGTAACTATTTCACAACCATCTTTTCCCCCTTAAAGACTTAGTTATCTCTCTCTGCTCATCTCTTGAGCTCTTGCCCAATGGTACTTTATCAGGTGTGCAGAGTTTAAAATCTTTGACAAACATAACAGAGAAAGTCAACTGTTTCTCTTACAGCAAGAAGGGAGGGAAGTTTGCATTTCTATTTTTATGGTGATAATTATCCTACTGTCATTATTCTGTCTCATGCTTCAGCACAGATTTATAAAACTGATATCATATGCCTCCTAGGCTGGCTCTCTGAGAAGTGGATAAAATTCTGTATTTTTACAAGCCTGCAGGGGAGAGCTAATTCAACCAGGTTACTCATGATTTATGAGCATTTATCCTAATCAGCTTTTCTGACAAGCCTCCCATTGGGATCCCACTAGGTTTGAAGCAGACACAAAAATCTAGTTTCATTTCTCATTGAGATGTGTAGGACTTTTCAATTCAGAGACTTCCCTCTGAACACTTGGTAAAAGTGACTTCAACTGTAACTGCCATGGAAAGTTTCTTATTATTTCTGACCTGTTTTCAGCAACTTCCCAGGGCCACTGAATATATTGTATAGCTCATCTGTGCTTAGTGTTAGGGGTGCTGCTGAGCATTCAGGTGGTGCTTCACTTTTTCAATGAATACCAATCTTAATGTTTATTATCATTCCAAAATCATCCTTTTGGGGTAATTATCTCTTTGAAATGTAAAGAAATGGAAGCAAGAAAATTAAATATTCTCTCAAACAAGCAATTAAAAAAAACAGAATTTGGGGCTGCTCAATCTTTTTCTTTTCCTTGTTTTCCTTCAAGCAATGGATTTTTTAAAATCGTGTTAAAATTAAAAATTCATCACTGTACACTGAACAGTTGCTGACTTTGGGGGACACTTGACAACAGTTTCACAGATGGAGGAATAATTGAAGGGTTTCTATGATGTTCTGAATAATGATTTTTGACCTGGACCTAGTGATGGTTTTATTGCCTCATGTCCACAAGGGATGTTATCGTCTGTGACATTTTTTCTGGTTACTCCCTCCAAGAGTGACATTTAGAGGGAGGTAAATGTTCATTAGATGGAAGCTGCAATTCTGATGTGCTTAAGTGCCTACGTATCTCCTGAGAGCACTGGACTTAGCTTTTTGAGGAGGCTGATGAGGTACCGAGCAAATTCAATGAACAGTCTTACCACTGTCTCTTAATGCTTCAATAATCATTTCCTTTCATATGCTTTTCCTTTAGAATTTACCTTTTAATACTCACTGTGGCAAGCAGCAGTTTTTAAAAAATTGAGGTGATTACAAAATTCACATGTAAATTGGGAGGGCATGAGGGAGCATTTGTTATTTTGAATTAACAGACCTAGTGAGGTTAAGGATTTTGGCAATATGGTTTATGTTATCATTCCAACCACAGTTCTCCTCAGATGTATATGGAATCTAACCTGGGGAAGACAAGCTCAATTTGAAGGATAATTAATTTGTAATTTTTACTTTAGCTCTGAATCTCTCACGTGCAAACCATGACATTTAAGGGAACACAAAACAATGGTTCATGTCAGGTGCAAAGGGCATTGTTAATATTCTGGAGAATGGTTGGGATTCTTTGGTCTCAGAGTTCTGTGAGCCTTACAAAGGAGGCACAGTTCCAGCAGGTTTCACTGCATCTCGTGTCCATCTGTGGTGGGCAGGCTGGGATCTTCCTCTCCAGAAGCCTGAGGTGTTCAGCTCTTCACAGCTCCTTCTGGCTGCTGATGTCTGGAGTTTCAATACCAAGCAGAGTAGCTGGGATTCAGCTTTCTGGGAGGAGGTCAACCAATATTTCTAAGCAGTAGAAGTGGTCATCCATGTAAATTTCTGTAGCTGATGCTTACGACCATATCTGTACGCTCTCCCTTAACCTGCCCCTGAGAGCTTAGTTGCTTAATAAAAAAAGATCTTAATTAATTAGAGGAAAAGCTCTTACTAGCTGGAACTGCTTTTAAAACAGCAATAATAACAGCATTTATCTGCCAGGAAAACTAGAGGTGAATAAGTTCCTACAGCCAAATGAATTAAAAGTAAAAAGAATAATGAAGTATGTTTAGCCACATTTGCCGAAAGTGTATGGAGCATAGGTTCATTGAAAGCCATGTCCTCATCTAGATTTATACTGCCAGAAGATTTGCTTGTATTATCAGTGCCTCCTGGAACACGCTTTTTCACCTCATCTGCAGTTCTTATTCTTTGACGGTATTTTTTATTTTCAAAAAAAGCATCACTGCTTTTTAGTGGGAGAGTATACAATTTTAAAATTGTTTCAGAGAAACTCATGATTCCTGCTCACCACTCAGGTAAGGTTGAAATATTTGAACTGCTATCTACTTTTTGAGTAAAATATGTATTTCTTTGGTTTCCTGGACACAGTGATAAAAGCGTTCCAAGTTTTTTATAGCTTGTGCAGGCAGAGAGTTTTGCTTCTGAAAACCATATTTAGCTGAAAAAGGGAGAGAGGATTAGTCCACAATCAAAGGCCACTTTCAGTGTGGGCTTATTTCAATAATGCTTTTTCATATTCAGTTTTCATTTACATTTAGAATTAGCTTCTGCCTACCCCTACTTATTGTCATACAAATAATTGGTGACTTGTGAAAAATGAAGTATTTTACCCTGTAAGCCTTACAAGCAAATTTTTTTTACTGGAAAAATGTCATCTTTGTCCCTGATGGAAAAGAGTTTCCTCCACTATTCTCTGTAGCTAGGAGCATTCCTTTTAACAGGTAACAAAGCATCATGCCGCAGTCCAAAGGCTGCCTTGGGGCAATCTAAATATTCCTTTGTAGGAATAAAGAAAGAAAAGCAGACATTGGCAGGTATTCAGAATGCCCCATCAAATGCCCCAAAGCATAAATTTGCAACTCAGGAAAAATTAGTGTCCTATATTATAAAAACATCGATGTCAATTTTTAATATCCTGAAGTTCAGGGATGTTCAGTTCCAGAATTGTGGCTCAAAAAGAAATGAATCATCTAGAAATTGTGGTGACAGATTCATGCTCAGAATATTTATACCACGGTTGTGATTGATACATGAATTTAGACAGTTTAGGTTGTAGATTTGCCAGTGCTATTTCTCTGTCACCAGTTTGGTGTTTGTGTTCATTATTACAGAGCATGAGGTGTATTCCTGAGCACAGTGATCTCCTGTTAGCAGTTGTATCTGAGAAATTGGCTATGGATTATTTGTGGGAGGATAGAATGTAAGAAAATAAAGATTGTGCAGAAGGTAATCTCACCCCTGAGGAGTTGCACCTGCACTAATTATCAAAGATTAGGAACAGGTCTGCCCTTAACAGGCCACAGCTGTGTCTAATAAGGATGAGTGGTATAAAAGAGTGGGTTAGTTGGGTGAGGAGAGAGCTAAATTTGTTGGCGATGCTGTGAAGAAGGAGTCAGTGCTGTGAGGAGATGCCCATGAGAAATCACCAAGAAGGTATGGAACTTTTGCAATAAGATGACAGCAAATATTAGATCTCTTTTCAACACCTTTTATTCTCAATTGGGGTAGTTCTTCCAAATGTTATGGGGGAAGCCTGCCCCCAGCTAAGAGTAAGCAAATTACTTGCGAGGCACGTAACTGGTGTTATATCTGGCACGTAACTGGTGTCTGTTAAAAAACCCAACGAATTTTGCATGTGTTTAGTGAAGTAGCCAGCTGATGTCATTGCAGGCAGCAGAGCAGTCTCACCTGGCATGCTGCCACAGCTCCAAACTTTCTCAGTCAAAGCTGCCATGAGTGTACACACTGAGAGTGCTCTGGATGAAATCCTGCTTCTGCTGAAGTCTGTGGCAAATTTCCCATTGATTTTTCTGGAAAGCAGTAACCTTGTTTCATATGCCCAGCCTGTTTTATGTGTGAATCGCCTGAATGATATTATGCTAATATTTTACCTTGCACACACTAAAAATGGCTCTCTGTATTTGTAATCTCTCAATAAACACCAGGTTATGTCAGCTTGTACACTACAGGTCCTGCAAATTCAGCAGAGAATTTGCCAGCTCAACAGATTTGCACTGACTTGGGCAGTAACACCTATGAAAATATTGCAGCCTGTGTCTTACTTCCATTGATGTTCAAACTAGAACAAGCTCTAAGTTTGTTCACCACCACTACCAGGACCACTTAGAGACATTCACTTCACCCACTTACAAATGGATTCAAAGCTTGTCCAAGTTGAAAAGGAATTGAATTGTAGCTGCATGATTCCATGCTGGTATTGGAGATTAAATGTCTTAACCAAGGGTTGAAGGTCAGTGAGTTTGACAACACTTCAGCTTTCCAGGGGCCATTGTTACCCCTGTTGATTTATATCAGTCAAGCCTTGACCTAAATTACTCCTCCATTCATTGGAAAAAGGCTCCTGTCCTGGTAGTCTTACCTGTACCTGTAATAGTCCCAATGTAATTTCGTGGTCTTCTCTGGATTTATATCCTGGGTGAGCCAACAGGAATGAGTTCCTTAGGTATGATAGGCACAACAGGCAATACAAGGTGTACACAGGGAGACACACACAAAAATCTACAGCTTTATGAGACAGCTTCAGGAGCAGTATTTGTCTAACCCAGAGAAATGAATTGAAGGCTGTCAGGAGCACAGAAGGACGTTTGCAGTGGCAGCAAAACAGAAAATAAACAATCCAATTAAGGCTTTTGATCTATCAAAAGAAGAAAAGTCACATGAAGAGCAGATGAACAAAGCATATTTTGTGCTTCCTTTCCTTTTAGCACTGAAAAGCAAGGAAGATTTATGCATGCCTGACAGGAATTTTCTTTATGATGAAATGCACCAAGAAATACTCTTAATACTGGTTTAATGAAAACACAACTGATTTTCTTTGTTTTACAATTTGGACTGTGTTTGTCTTTTGTTCAAGTTTCCAGAATAACTTTTTTATTTAGGGGTGATGGGTTTGGTGGTTTGTTCCCCACCCTGAGAAGTTGGATCTATGTGAATTCAGCTGTACATTAATTGTAACACTAAAAAATCAATAGTTAAACCAAAGTGGGATGGCAGTGTGTTCAGTAAACACAGTAAGCAGGGAAACTGTCCTCTTTTTGGATGCCAGTTATGTCTGGTAACTATAATGAGCATTTCTTACAAAATGCTGTCAAGTGCTAGGGATAAAGTAAAAAGTATAACTAACTTAGCTCTTAAGTTCAGGTGTGATATCAGTGGTGATCTGCGAACAGCATTTCATTCAAAATGAGCATTGACTGAAAATAAAATGCAGTCTACAATGTAAAAATATTAGTGCCTAATCTGGCAGAAAGTCTGGAATTATTGCCACCTCAGTTCATTATATTTTTAGATACAGTGCTGATCAAACTTACTTCAGAGAGGTTATTTTGTTAGTGTCCTTCTTAAACAGCTCTGGCCTATGTCAGATTAAAAAAAAAACAACCCAAAAAGAGCCATCCAAAAAAAGCCACAGAACCAATCTTTTTAAAAAGGAGAAAGGAGCTTCTCCAAAATGGGAGTTACTATAAAAAAATTAAATATACCAAAGTGTCTCATATGTTGTAGTTTGAATTATTGTGGATTTATTTAAGGGAAACATAATTAAAAGAGAAACTTCCTGAACACACCACCTAATTTACTCTATTAAAAATGATTACTCATCTTCATCTAAATCAGGTTTACTCATTTATAAATAATCAAGGTTGTGATGTGCTGAAAAGAACAAGAAAAATGTCAAGTTTGGCATCCCAATTAATTTAATTCATTCAAATGAAGAACTCCAAAGGCCTCTTTTGAACTGTAGAAGACAAATACTGTAAAGATAAAAGCAGAAATAACAATCCTGAAGTATTGCTAGGTAAATGAGGCTACATTGAGCAATGGTCTTTGTTTCCTCAGTTTGTCACAAACTTTTAGTATTGTTTAAACTGGGAATATTGGGCATTTTCTCACTTCTTCAGAGATGTACATGGAAATGTATTCTGGAGAAGGGCTTGAGCAATGCACTCCCAGCTATTGGGGTGTGGAAGAACATACTTTAGGTATCATCAGTATAATATTTTTTAGTTGTGCTTATTTCACCTTTACTCAATTTTCACTTCCTTTTTTATGTATGTTTTCATAATGCAAATAATATGCCAGTAAAGTAGCACATATACATTTAAAAATGTAAGTATATGGGAGTCATATTCCAAAAAATTTACTGATAGCAGTGCGAGATCAAGAACTATTGATCTGGAGAGCAATTATCCACATGACAGGTCTGACTGGTCCACCCTAGATATGGTTTGTGATCATACAATTGCCTGCTGGTGTTGCTCATGCATGGCTGCATGCAGAACGGTGCAAATGGAATCAGACTCAGTGCTTGAAGAGTTTACAGAAAGGTTCCTGCTCTTTTTTATAAGATAAGGCTAAAGATGTTAGAGAGGTGATAGGAAGGTTAGAATGCAACTCAGAAAAATGAAACAAAACAGTTTTAGGAAAAATAATCCAGATAATCAACACTGACACAAGAAATCTGTACATCAGTTGTGCAGATATAGAGTTATTAGATGAGGGAGGGGGGTTTGAAATTTGAAACAAAGCAGCACAAATGGTCAGAAGAATTTTGAGTAGTACTGTGGATACATGCATTATGGAATAGGAATTAATCATTTATGTTGACTTGGCTCCAGTATGGCTCTGTCTGGAAAATTGCATTTTTCCCAGGGTATTATTGCTGTATCAGAAACCTATGAACACTAAAATGGGAGGAGTTTAGGACCAGTAAACTACTATGGGAAAGATCACAGTTATGAGATTATATATAGAAATTAAAAGACTTATTAAAACACACCTGTCTTGCAAAAGAAAGGAGGAGAAGCAGACAAAGGAGAATAGGGTGAGATGATATGGCTTGAAACATTCTGAGTGGCTCAGTGAAGAGCAGAAGAAATGAGAGAAGTGTTAAGCAAAGAAAAATAATTATGGCTTCTATATGAAATTTTTAACAACAATAGGATGATGATCAATTGCTTAAATTTTCATGACATTCCTGGTACTATGTGTTTTCCAACAACATAGATGTTTCAGAGTTTAATGTTTCAAAGATGGACAAGAGCTGAAATAATACAGGTCTCTCAGATCAGCGGGGAGTCTGTCTTGGCACTAGATAATTTTATATTTTCGGGTGTGGTGTTCTGTGAGGAAATATATGAGACATAAACACTGAAGCTTAGATGATGGCTCCATGTCATGCAAGGGTGACAGAAGCACTCAGTCCATTCTTATGGGTGTGCAAGCATACTGGGATAGTGGATTGTTGCAATCTGTGGGGACTGAGACTGCCTGAAGATGTTTCTGTATAGTGAGGAAAGAGGTTGTTATCTAGGGGCTTGCTATGAATAAGGTGAAGCACCTGTGTAATTGTTTGGTAGGATCAGCACAATTATTTTTTCATAGGGAATTGTTTTCCAGATCAGATTCAAGGTTGTTTTTTATTAAAGTCAATTATTTGTCTTTCCTTGCCTTCAAGAAATTCACATTTTTAAAAGAGCAGTTAAGTGCTGATGTATTTTTCAGCATGAAGTACAATTGATTTAAAATATAAAATGAGCAACCCTAAGTGAAGCATCTTTATGAAATGATGTAACCCTTTTCTACTGCATTTAAGTCATGCTATTTCTGTTATTGCGCAACTCTCCACAGAGCTGCCTGAGAGCAGTTATAATATGGTTTGAAGGCCTTGTGGCTTTTGTAATGTACTAGACAAATGTAGACATCAATCAAACCTAATTTGCTTCTGCCAGCAACTTCTTATCCCTCTGAATAAAAAACTGCCACAAACATGCCACAAAATGAATCAGCTTACCTTCTGCAGTTCTTATGTTAACCCACTAAAATTGTTCACCAAGGTATGTCTCACAGAAGTGCTGATCCCAAGGTGCTGGTTGTCTTCTATCATTATGTTGCACAAGTTGCCTGTGTCTTAACTGGCTTGAAAGACTTTTTGCCACATAAAATGATGACAAGACTCATACTGACACAGTTCTGAACTCAGAATGCAGATAGCTAACCACAGGAAATTTAAATACTAAAAAACTTCCCACTGTAGGCATGATCAGGCACTGCAACAGGTTGCCCAGGGATGTTGTAGAGTGTCCCTCATCAGAGTTATTCAGAACTAGGGTGGACTCAGTCCTGAGCAGCTTGCAGTGGTAGACCTTGCTCTGAGTGAGGGATGTTGGCCTGGATATTTCCACAGTTCTCTGCCAACCTTAGACCTTCTGTGATTCTCTGCAGAAGCCAAATATTTCCAGCAAGCAAATGTTCTGTTGTACCAGTTGTGGTATTTCTAGTTTCTGTGTGATCTCTGGTCTTTTAAATCTCTCTCACTTAAATCATGTGCTTAGTGCTATCTGAAAACCTGGCTTTGTGTTGAAAATGGAGAGTTTCTTCATTCACTTTAGATTACTACTAGCAGCTAACCACTGGTCAGAAGACAGCGGTGTTATATACACAGAGTTTTCTTATTATTGGCTGTGTAGCAGATAAACATTAGTAAAGAACATCCTTAAGGGATATTTTGGGTGAAAGAACAGTGCAAAGACAAAGTGATATAATAAAGTGCTGACCTTTATTTCACTGTGTTAAAGACTCTTTTGTGTGTTTCAGAATCTCAGAAAGAGTAAGAACATGAGAGCTGGCAGTTGTATTTAAATAAATTAAGTAATAATGCATGCATTTTATGTAATGCAATTTAAAAACAGCTTCAGAATTTTTTTTCTTGCAGTGGATTGGAAAAATGCAGAATGGCAATACTAGGAATCATTTGCCTAGGAGCACATGCTTAAATTGAATTCCCACTGCAAGTCTTCATGCAGGATCCAAATGCTTTCTTTCCCAGTGCTCTTGAGGCAATTTCCCAAGCCCACAAGCCATTCCAAAAGAAGTCTTTTTGGTATAACCCACATGCCCTCAGGCTGGATGTGTAAAGGAGGTTTCCAGAATTTCAACATGACATATCAAAGTCCACATTGGCACAATTAAACTGGCTGGAATTACGTTTACTTAGAAGAGATTAAAAGGTCTCGTGAATTTCAAAGTTTTGTTAATTCTTGAGATCTTTAGATTCTTTGCAGATTTTAGCTATGTCCTCCATTATGGCCACAAAAGAACCAAAATTATGAAATGTACAAGTGAATGAGACCCCTCAGACTAAGTCCATAGGGGAAATACTCTGCCTGACTGAGAAACCTTTTTCTTTCACTGTAACCTCAGGCCAGAATGATCAGGACATACCTGGATACCTGAGATGGATAATGCTCTACCATTTCAGAGCATGCACGTCAGAAGTAGTGCTTACTTCTCTTTCATTTCCATTTGTGTCCCCTTACTCTTGCCTGTTTACAACTAACCTTCCCACTCTGCAGATCCAGGAGGTATCACATTTATCCTTTTCCTGATTTACAGGACAATATTTTGAGGGAATATTAGCATCAAAGGGTAATGAATGTGTCAGAGTGTGAATCTTGTATTTTGATTTTTAAAAAGTGAAAGCTGGATAGAGTGGAAAACATAAATCATTGTTCACTATGGGCCAAGTGGGCAGAACTGAATTGTTGTACATATGGCTGGAAGCTGCTGGTGTGCCAGTCAGGAAGGAGGTATTGACTGGCCAACTGTTATTTGAATTAGGTATTACATATCCCTGTATTGTCTGGCAAAGATGTCATGGAGACACACAAAAATGGATGAACACCCTGTAGCAACTGAGGGAAAGGGAAAAGTGTACATACCTAGAAGCTTTATTTGTCTACTGCATGCAGAATGAATTGCCTTATGTATCTTCATTCTGAGAAGTAAGAAGCAATACTCCCATTTTGCAGGCTAGAAGTTTAGGCACAGCTGCATGAGGTCACCTCATCAGATTTCACTGGTTCACTGTCTCGGTTGCATGGTAATTCTGTCCAGTCCTACTAAAGTCCCATGCTTGGGGTGGTTTTCCACATAAGTGTAATGATTTTTCAGTGGTATTGCCCAGATCTGAGCTGATAAATACCTCAAGAACCTTGTTGAAAATTGTCTTTCAGGAAAACAGTTATATTTATTAATGGAGACTATTAATTTTTTCTAAACGATGAGTTAATTCTTTCTAAAGGATGAGTTTGTCCGCTTAACCTATTGCTAGTGCGCTTGGAATATTTCAGTGTCTGCTGTAGACATGTGAGTTACTTAATGGGCAAGGTCAGTCAGCACTTATTACCATTAAAAACTCATTTAGATCTGCTGATCCCCTTGATGGTGCTTTGGTTCTCATGGCACACTGGGTTTTATGCTCCTTTTCAGTGTTTGGAACCAGAGGTGTTTCATTGCTCCTTTTGAACACGGGTAACAGCACTCAAAGGATGAGTTATGTGTCGTGGTGCACGTAGATCATTGCTGCTACATCTGAACTGCTCTTGAACCTCACTCCGTATCTCTCGTACTCTTTTAACTCTTTCCAAGTCTCTGGGAGGGTAGAAGAGCTGTGAAATGGAAGGGTTTTGGTGTCGCTGCCACACAGCTTTCTTGGCTTCTTACCCAACTTCCAAACTGACCTTCAGATGCCCTGATAGCACTCCTGGTGGCCAACCAAGAAGCCAAGGTTCAGGTATTGAAAGGCCATCTGGTCTGCCTTGTGCTGTCAGCAGACAGTAGGGGTACAGGCTGTAGAAAGGTATAGCCACAGTATTTCCTGTCTGTTTGGGTTTGTGGTTTTTTCCCTGCTGTATTTTTTGGAAAAGCCATTTGCTAAGACTGACAGGGGGGTATAATGATGAGACATATTTGTAAACTCTTCTGGGTTAATCAAGCGTGTGAGTTACCATGGGGGCAATATGGACGGTCCCAGATTTATACATATTCAGGTGATCTCTATGGCTTGGAGATGTTTGAAAATGTGGTTTTAATTGTGCAAATACAGTTCTATAGTGACCATATTCATTCACAGTTTCTGTGAACCTGAAAAGTTATGCTTTCTATCTGAAACTTACCAGAAGTTTCCTTGTGTATCCCCAAGAGAAAGGCATAGTTAATATAGGATATCTGTTTGCTGCTGAGCTGACTTTACTTGGCACTACAAATCAATACATCACAGACAGACATTTCTGTGTCACCTTTCTCAGGATGTGAATTCTCCTACTTGCATGAGCATTTCTATTTTAGAGCACTGTAAGGTACACAGGCCTGTACCACAGTCAACACCACAGTACCTCTTCCTGAAGAACACCTAGTGGTACAGGCACTCATACCTGCTGTTTCTGGTCTGTTCACTTGTCTCTTCTGCATTCAGGCAGATCTGCTTGGTTTTAGCACATTCTATTAGCAAAGTAAGGTTAGAATTTCACACTGTGTGAAATACTTAAGCTTGCGTCTGATGCTGTGTATTAATTATATCATAGTGATATAATTAGCTATAGGAATAAAGATGTGTGTCCTTTTTTTGCTTCTTGACAGAATGTCATACATGATTATTAATGAAAACAATAATAAAAATCTTCATTCTATTTCCAGCAGAGAAGAAGCTTCCTGGTTTTTGCCATTTTCATCGGCCATGTGAAAGATAAATAAAAAGAAGATCTAGAATCTAAACCTAAATTAGTCTATTATAGGGAAACCCAGTTATGTGCCTACCTCATATACATTTTTAGGTGTTTATTTTTAAATCTATTTCTGTCGTCTTTTTTTTTTCCTCTCATTTCTCTGAATGTCCAAATCAGTGTTTGGATTCTGTGGAAGCACCTGCAAATTTTACAAAATCAACCTCAAATTATAGCTGTCATATCATTCTCATTAGTCTGTGTCCCAAAACAAATCGATGAATTAATAGAAATGTAGACAGCTGAAATTGATAAGGGTTTAATCTGGATGATTTTTGAATTGCTTTCCTGGCAAGCAAGACTGAAATAAGCCAAGGCTCATTTCTTCCATATGAATGAGTATGAGACTCCCTGAAGGATGGTTTTGGTTTTGAGCAGTTCTATTCCTAATTTATGTCATTCTCCAGAAACAAAGGATGGGCCAAAATTGGCAATTGCCGTGTTTTAAACTACCATGTTTCTAGCAAGCAGCTAGCCTTGCTCAGCTGACAGCAGCAGCTGCCTTGCCAGATTCTCAAGGTTTAATAATCAGAGGAGTCCCTTAAGATTCCTGCTCTAGGGAAAGGTGTCCCTGCCCATGGTGGGCTGTCGGAACAAGATGATCTTTAAGGTCCCTTCAAAATCATTCTCTGATTCCTCCATGCATTCTAAAGTAGTATCTGCTGAGTGCTGCCTAAATAGGTATCTTTATCTGCTTATTTTTAATTCCTAAGGGAGTTAATATCTGCTGTTCAGAAATACCTGACCTTAAGCTGGCTTGATGTGGTTGATGTGCGACTGAGACGAACAGATGGGTATCTATCATAGAATTACAGCTTTCAAATGCAAGGACAAGATCTGCTTTCAGAATCACTTGATCACTGAGGTTTGTACTCCTGTGGGGTTTCTCTGGAAGGTTGTATCAGTGTCACAAAAATGTAGAATGCCTTTGGTGCAAATGACACCTGATTCAGACTGCTGCAATATATGGACAGAAAGTTTCATGGCTTATTCCACACAACACTGGATTCCTCTCAGTGAATGAAACCGAGGAATTGCTGGTTTGAATAGATTCTTAAAAAAGTAAATTTGAAAGTCCTTATACTATTTTTTGTGTCCTCAAAGGCATTTTTGTTGACTCTGAACCTCCTTTAACTCCTCTAAATCTAACCTGCCCTTCATACTGGCAAAAGGCATCAATTCAAAAATCTCTGCTTTTATCAGTCCAGCTGTGGAAGATTGAATTAACAACACAAGCCTAACAGAGCTTCTTGAGCTGCAAAAACTAAGCCAAATACCAGTTTTATCAATTTGCTTTGGAAAATGGAAATGCTAATTATTTATGGAGTTGTGCAGTATTTCATGATATGCAATTTTGTTTCTGACAGATCACATAATTTTATTATGGGGGATGGGATTTGCAAATGCAGGGTACTGACCTAAACCCCTTCACACCAAAAAGCTTGGATGGTTGAAAAGAATTAACTTCAATTTTTTTCCTTTCTGATCCTTCTTCTCATAAGTTTTTATGAATTATAGATATGTTCATGCATGTGCACAAGTGTAAGAGAGTGCATATTTTCTCCAGGCTTTTTCATTATGACTTTCATTGAAATGACCTCTATAATATAGAGTCTTGAAGGGAGTAAAACAGAACAGACTTTCTGTACATATATTGGAACAATGAGGTCTTTGATATCTTTACAGCTTCACAGTGGTGCCTCTTTTATCCAGATAAAAAGCTTCAAACACCATGGAAAAAATAACTTGTTCTGAAAGTTACTGATTTTAATTTTATACCTTTTTTTTTCATCCCTGATATTCTGACAACCATTGAACCATGTTCCTTAGCACCACATGTACACGCCTTTTAAATAGTTCCCACTTCCCTGGGCAGCCTGTTTCAATACTTGGTAACCCATTTGGTGAAGAGATTTTTCCTAATATCCCACCTAAGCTTCCTGTAGTGCAGCCTGAGGCCATTTCCTCTCACGCCATCACTTGTGGCAGGTCACTGACCATTTCCCCTTGGATTATGGAGGCTTCATTCTGCTGCCCATCTTTGTCTCCCAGTTTAGGAAGCTGAGTACCTGGACAAGAACTGGCCTCACTGTGAAGGACTGAGGCAAAGAAGACATCAAGTACCTCATCCTTACCCTCATCCTTTGTGTTTCCCCATGAATCCAGCATAGGATGAAGATTCTCCTTAGTCCCCTCTTTGTTGCTAATACATTTATGGAGGCATTTTGATTGTCTCTTATGGCAGTAGCTGAATTAAGTTCTAGTTGGCCTAGAGATCTCCAGTGCTCTGCTGAAACTTATAGGAACAATTCCACATAACTGTATTTATCCTAGATAAAATCATAGGTGTCATGTTTTAAACAATTGTCTCCTTTCTTCCATTTGTGTCAAGTGTGACCTGCCTTAACTTATGCAGTATCTTGTCCCAAGGTAAAACCAAACAAAATAAAAAGAGCAAGAATGTTATCTTTCTAAAGGTCATGTCTCTTATGATGAATGTGCTGTTTTGAACACAAATATCACTTAGCAATTATAATGTGAATGCAACTACCACATTTTTAAGAGAAAACCAGCAGGGTTGAGTATTTATTTAGAGTTATGCTAGCCAAAGCCATTTGGAGAATGAATGTTTCCCATAAGTATCCACACTTTATTCACAAATCAAACCAAAAAATTGTAAAGGCTGTGAATTCTTTTGTATTTTCTCATTCCAAGCTGTGATTTTAACCTGACATTTCCCATCTGCCTTAGATGAGTGGCTTCTCTGCTAGCTTTTATTCCATTGATGAAAACATGGTTAATAATATGGAAGGTGAAAGGGGGGATGCTCATGGAATAAGGATGAAGGCAGAAGGAGCTTTGTGTCTTTGGTGACAGTAATTTTCTTTTTTTAATTTTTCCCCTTCTTGTACAGCCTGAAAGGTCTGTGTGGACTGTCCTGAAATGCCAACTGGCTGTCAATGTCATCTATCAAGGGTTGAGCAAGGACTCACTGTGACAGACACCCTGCCTTGAAGGTAATTACCCTCAGCCTCCTAGCACTGAATTAAGCATTGGTTATAAAGCAAGATGCTTAAGGCCAGTGTGGAATCTCAGGTTTTGCTCCATATTTGTTTTGCAGCTGCTTTATTTACACTTTGCCGTATACTGATGACATAAATTATTCTGCTTGCTGTCTTTAGAGAGCCTGAACTGGCTGTACTGATCCCAGAGTGATGTTACCTGGCAGAACAGCAAACTGCATCCATGTCAATGCTCCTGATAGCAGCAGTCAAAGGATCACAGGCTTGGAACTCAGGCAGCATGGCTCTGTCCCTGCCTCTGGGTGACCTTAGGGAAATTCTTTGTTGCCTCTCTGCTTCAGAGTCCTCTCCCCTACCTAGAGAAGAAATCCAGGGTACCCCCAGCTGGATAGTTGCAACAAAGATACGACACATCACTTGGAGCCTGTGAATTAAAACTAGGTTTTCTTATTCTGTACTAATTTCACTGACTATCACAAATCTTTATTTTTTTAGTCATACATTTAAAAATCAGAATAAGCAGACTGGGGCTGGAAGGATTAATATGTTTCCTTTGACACTAGAATTCTAGTATTTTGGACTGTGCACTGCCTTTCTTTTCTCAAAGACTGCATATAAAATGCTATTTGCTGACTTCTCATCTATATAATTAAAGCTAGCTCTATTATCAGAAGGATTCTTATAAGGCTTAGCTGCCCTCCTACATACTCACTGTTTTACACCCATTAAAAATTATCTTCTAACTTTCCTTTCTAGAATAAATATATAGAAAAGTTTGAGACATTATCCTATTGTCAATTTACAGAGCAAAATATAGGGAAAAATAGGGTACATTTGATTTTTTTTTTTCAAAATCAGTAGTTATCTAAAGAGCTATAGATTTTCTAACTTGTTTGATCTGTGAATGTGACCAAACATTTCTAATCTCTATCAGATGTTGTGAAACTCTGCTTTTTCCCTCTACACTCTTTTGAACACATCATGGTAACGGTCTCCTTCCTCAGGACCCTTAGCAAAGAAACATAAGGGAGCCGGGCCATGTACATGCAACTGCAGATTTAATTTTGAGATTGCTTTCTAATCCTAGTGAGGAATTGCATCCTCCATTTGTAGTGGCCATTAAATATTGTACAGCTCTCTGTGAGAAGCCTGCTGCCCACATTGCTAAACAAAGTGCCTCTGCACAGCTTCAGTGTAAGAGGCACAGCCCTGCTTCTGCCTGTCCCTGCCTTTCTGAGGCACAGCCACTGCAGGAAGTACTGAACTTGTCAGTAGCACTTCTAACACGTGCAAAGTAAACAACCAAAAACTGGTAATGCAGTCTGCTTTCATATTAAAGCAGGATGAAAAAGGTTTCTCCTATTTTGAAAACTGATCTTGCACAATAATCTGTTTATTGGCAAATGCACAGTATTGTTATGCTGCTTTCTCAATGGGGAAGGCCCAGGATGGATTTTAAAGCAATCAGGAATACAAGGAGGATTTAATGGCACCAAGTATGCTGGAGAAGCTGGAGCTTTTCCCAGCAAATGGCAGAGAAGGTGGGGACACTCTCCTATGCTCTGAGCAGGAAAGGACCTCAGCTGGACCCAGTGATTGCTGAGATTGTCAGCCCAGCAGCTCTGGTGGCTTGGACAATATTTTCCATACAGTAAGAAGAAACTCTCCAAATAGAAAGATTTGCTACTATGTAAATGTGAATCTTTGGGTTGACTAGAAGAAATGAGAAAAACCTTTTCCTGGTGCTCTTTCATAGTTTGTTTCAGAGGTAGTTGAAGCTTCCTGTAGCATTTCTGAACTCTGCCTGTGCCACTTTGCTGAAGGGTAGCTGCTTTGTTTGTTTGATAAGACTCCTGTAAGTGCCGAAGTAAAAGAAGCTTTCAGATGTGAGCATAATTCAATTTCTGTATGGAAAGTGCCTTGACTCTTTTTAAACTCTGCTTCCTCAGACTGAAATTCCAGGTAGTGGTAGAAAATGCAGCCTCATATTCTCTGTCTTGTCTTCTTACCAGCTTTGCCTGATATTGTACTAGCCTGTGAGGAAAAATGGAAAGAACTGAATTTTAGCCTAAAAATCTGAGAGATATAGCAAGCTTTAAATATTTTAAAAGTTTCTGCAAAGAGGAAGAGGAACAAACTGTTCTCTTCAAGTTGTGAGGAAAAAATGTAATATGCTTAAACTGGAACAAAAGCAGATTTAGGAGGAGCTTTGTAGAAAGAATGCTCCAGTGGCAAAGATAATTAAGGACTAGAATAGATTGCATATAGAGGCTGGGGAAGCTGAAGGTTTTTAGAGTGGTTACAGAACCATCTGTCAGAAATGCTTTAGTTGATTTGGGGCAGGTAGATGCACCACCTGATCCATTTGAGTCTTTCTTACTCCTCCCTAGGATTTAGCAGTAAGAGCCTAAAGAAAGGGGAAAGACTACACCAAGCATCCACAGCAGGGTGACTTTCATATTCCAGTGTTGAAAATTCAGCTGTAATAACAAATTTTGTCACAGGCTATGCAGCTCTAGTCAAGCAGGTCAAGTATTCTCTGCGACCTTCCCATCAGGCACTTGCTGATTGCTGGATCATTTGCTTTGAAGTAATAAGGGATTTTTTAGAGTATTTGTTGGAGAGATGTGCCTGGGTTTGATTTACAATAAAGCATTGTCAGTTTGAAAAGGATTGCCATTATGCCCATTTGTATTAAGTTGAGGAACGGGATAGAAATTCTCATCTCAGATCATATGGTTTCCCTTGCTTTATATTTTGTGGCCTTTGAGTAATAAAATTACTGGATGGCATAGAGGGTTAATCTAGTTTGCTCTTCCTATAATCAGCAAACTATTTTTAACTGGAGGTGAAAGGATTAGTTAGTCTGTAATATCTGCATAAGGCACACAGTGTTAATTTAAGAAGTTAATTTATTTCATTTCACTAGAAAATATTCTGCCTCCAGGAATTATCCATTCTGTGAAAAATGTTCTGACTGTTTTCTATTGTCTATTAACATGATGCTTTGAGGATATTTTGTATAGGAATGCTCAGACTTAGAGCTGTGCCCACCTGCACTGATATAACTAGAAAAGCAAATTGCATTATCCTCTCAGCAAGCATTTTAGTTCTTTATTGTTTTAACCTGAGTTCTTGTAAATCAGCCAGAGCAATCAGTTTTAATGACTCCTCTAAGAGAAAAACAAACAACAATGAAAAGGCTCTGCTTTTTAAGTTTAATCCAGGAAAAAACAGAAGAAGCACTGCATTTTCCCCTCATCAAAACCCCTGATAAATAACCAATTCTCATTGCTTGCCCTGTGCTGGAGGTTGTGAGATTCCTGAGCATATGAACAGTAAAGCTGAGAAGTTGTTTTTCAGTGTTTGCTGTGAGCAGCAGTAATTCAGCAATCTGGTCAAAGGACTGCACCAACAGTAGGGAACAACATGGCCGTGGTCCAAAATAATCTGATTCTGGTCATTACATATTTAGTGATCCCCAAATAAGTTTGCATCAATTAAGGGCTTGGTTTGTTTTCACTGAAACCTGGTGCATGACTTCTCAGTTTAATTCAGCTGAACCATCCCTTCTGCCAGCCATCCATACAAAAATATATTTCTCTGGGATGCTTTGGTATTTTAAAGGAGAGAAAATTTGCAGAACCTTTAAGGACTGAGTATAAAACCAAGATGACTAACTGACTTTCTGATTGCCAGGCATCTGCTCCTTCCAATTGTGGGGTATTCCCTCAACAGTAGTGTTGTGAGCCCTAAAAAGGAATAGCCAAGCCAATGAATTGTTTTGATCTGCTAGCATTCTCTCTTTTCTCAGCAGACAGAATGTCTTGATTCGTGAATTTTTAAGATTATAAATTATAACCATAGAATCATAAAATAGTTGCAATTGGAAGGAATAACTGGAGGCAATCATGCAAGTCTTATAGATGTTCTAAAAGTAATGGATTATAGTAACTGCATTCTAAATCTGGTAGCTTATTTAATTGTTAGGCGCCTGTATGACAATATTTTGGAGATTTAAGGCCAGGAGCCCTGTTGTAGGGAGAGGAGGGAAAAGTACATTAAAATGACAGCCTAAAAGCTGGAAGTAAGAGGAGAAGAAGAGAATGAGAAAGGACATGATTTAAGGACATTATTCCACCTGAGAAGTAATAAGGTACAGGGAAAATGGACTTATTCTTTCCAACTGTACCAGTTCCTCTAATAGTGTATAATACCTACTGTGAGCAGTGCTTCTCTGTCCTGAGAGCAGTGGTGTTACAACACTGCTGCCTCAAAGACAGGGTTTTTAACCTTGCACTCTAACAGTGATTTCCTTGTTGAACAGCCTTGCTCAGTAATAGCAGTGTGTGCTGTTGTTACACAGCAGCAGAAACAAGCTTGAAGCCCATATCCTTTCAGACTTCACTCTCCCTGCTCCCTAAGCCTTCTCTCCTGCCACAATACTCCAATTCTCCATCTCTGGAGAGGCAGCATTTCTGGAGGTGCTGTTAATGTGTGCATGTGTTAATTGTTAAGCTGCCATCTGCCTGATGACCAAAGCCTGCCTGCCTTGCTCTCAGTGGTGGCACTGGCTTGAATCTCTTGCCTGTTCAAGTATGGATCTTTACAAAACCAGGAGGAACACCAGTGGCTGAGCAGAGATGATAAGGAGGTGAATGAAAGGGATTTCTTTCCAGAGGACAACTTACTAAACATTTGTTAAGAAAAGAATTTACTTCTAAACATTTAGTGTCTGCGTTCAATCACAGTTGCTATATGAAATCTGTATTCTCTGCCAATAAAATATTTTATATAATTCTGGAACAAATCCACTGGTGGTGGACCAAAGCAAATTGTAATGCTATAAATCATGATCAGACAGGTTATGGAGGATAATAAATACTTCTTTTCCTAAATGATTGTTTAATTAAGATGTGAGGATGCCAAATCATGTCTCTGTGGCAATATAAGAAAATTTTGAGTACTAATAATTAGCTGCTTGGTGAAGATTCCTTCCCATCATACATGTCTGTATGAGCCTGCCATTAGCAAGGAATAAAGTACCTGTACACAAAAAAATGGTGGGTTCTTCTGTATCTGTACTGTATTTGTAATGAATATATATATGTGGAGTTTTATTGTTTTAATTAAAATCATCACAAATTAAATTATTTAGAAATTTAAAGAACCTCTTAGATAAAAGGAAATGTGGGGAAATATACAGAAAAAATGTACTTATATTGAAGAGTTCTTTTCCATATCATGGTGCTCAATACATATTTTATTTATTCATATGTTTTGTTCTTCAGAAAGGAAATGTCTGTGAGATGAGAGACTGCTTGGAAGGGAAGGGACACCCTTCTGCCCTTTGAAAATGCTGTTGGGAGGGCAGCTCCAGGGGCACACAGGGAAGGGGAGCCCAGCAAGGGGAGCATCATGGCACAGTGCAGACTGCTGGAAGGAACAGGGACAGACAACCTGACAAAAGTGCAACGTGTCAGACACTTCTCCTGGTGCATAGAGGGACTGTGGAATCTGCTAAAACCCAGCAAGTGCCTGAGTCAGAATTAAACCAAGCCTAAGAGGATTTATTCACCAAAACCACAGTAAGTTCTTCATTTTCTAATTAAGAAATTTCTTATTTCTAATGCTCTTATGCTTATTGTTTGGTTTTCATTTTTAAAATTTGCCTTCAGTTTGTCCTTAGAAAATAACTCGTGTTTGCTCCTGAGAGCCTTCTGCATATTTCTAGTGGGTTCAGGATGATTTTGTGGTTAGATTTGGACTTTCTCTTGGTCTTGTTGTGCACTGTTCTATGGAAGTACTTTGTCAGTTCTTCCAATAACTCTTTCGCCCTCCATGGAGCAGCAAGCAGACTTGGCATCTGCTGTGTGCACAGCAGCATGCTGCTGAACTGGTAAGTACAGTTCTAGTGAAATCATGCAAGGAGTGCTGCTGAATTAAGATATTAATTTTCTGTTTTCTCCACTGATTGGAAGTCAGATTTTGCTCTCCTTATGTAATGCTTGGAATTACCATATTTTCTTAGTCTGATTGAATTATGGATGAGCTGCTTTTCACACCATTCAAGGTAGGACCAGCATACTATTTCATCACTGGTTTAAAAGCCTGAGTTTCCTATAAACATTTTCAGGAATTACCCATTTTTTGCTATCTTTATATTCTTAAATGTGCACCTGGGAAATTTTCTATGTCTGGAATGGCCAGTGCAACCTCAGAAAGTTCATGTAGAGGAAGCAGTTATTTCGGATGAGCAATAAATTCTAACCTACCTCAATAAAAGCCACTGGCCAAATACCATAATTACAGCAAAGGTGAATAACTGATTGTTAGTCATCTCCAATTTCTATTCTGTTTTATCATTAGAAGATAGGAACCTGCTGTGTTCAACTGCTTTATTTCAGGAGTGCTTGATCAGCAAAATTGCATAGTAAAATGCGAGCACAAACTATTGAGGGGATTGAAAAGAAAATTTGATTTTAAGAAATGTTTTTATTTTTACTGTGGTGGAGCCCATTTAGATTCAATTTACACTCTGCTTCCTTCAGATTTTATAGAGCTTTTACTTTCTTGACTACAAACAGCATCTGTGTCAAAATCCGCATCATAGAATTAGGCCTGTGGAGACACTTTCTGACATGTTCCCCTGGATATGTGTGAAAAGAGAGTCTCCACAGCATAACTTGAGATCAGCTAGACAGCTTCCCACTATTAAAGCTGTCATGCCACTATCCATAAAGGGATCCAGGGTTTCCCTCAGACCTCTTGTCTTTTTGAAGACTTCCCTGATTGTTCCATTGAATGTTCCCTGTTTGAATGGCCTCAGGATAAAAGATGCTTCCAGATGACAGACTGAACTTCTATTATTCTACTATCAACTTCTGTTATTCTACTATGAACTTCTCTTCTTCTACATGTAAAAATATTTTAAAAATCCTAGCTTTAGCCTATCCATAATGTCTTTTTATAGGCAAGCTACTTATAATTGAGAAGATACTTGGTCTTTTTTAGTGAGATCAGGATTATGTAATTTCACTAGATTTCTTACATGGCTTGTGGAATGTATATAATTTGACATAAAATATGGGATACAGCAGAACATACAGAAATGTTTAAACAGAAACAAAAAGGTTGTCATCATCAAGCCTGGCAAATAGAATTGGTTGCTCAGTGTGGTGTGTCTTATTTGGACTGAATGTTGTTCATGAACATTTAATTGGACTGACAGTTTAGGTGTTGATGTTTTGCAAATCCACAGCTTCAAACTGAGAGGAAAGCACGCCCAGAGTGGCCTGACAGGTGTGAATACACCCACAGAAACAATGTGCTTACTGTCTCTGCTGTCTCATATAGTTGCTACTGGTTGGGATTTGAAAGGTTGCTACATTTAAATGGAAACTCTTTCTTGTGAGAACTGTCTAACCTGGTCCTCAGGAGAACTAGCACAGACTAGAAGGCTGCTCAGCATGAGCCTGAGGTAGATTATGACAGATATTGGCATTCTGTCTAAAAGCATATTTGAAGTGAAACACTTTAACTGCAGTAGACTGAAATCTGTCATTGTTACCTGAGCATGTGTAATAGTCTCTAGGCAGCCTTTAGAGCAAAATGGTTTAGTTGCACGAGGCATGGTTTCCTGAAAGCCAAGTTTTTTAGTGGAAGAGACTGGACAGTCCAAACAGTAGTGGAAAGTAAAACCCAGCCTCACTTGAACTGCTAAATAGTTCACATTTGAGCAACAGTTCATGAATGGAAAATTATTTACAGGTCTTCTTTTTTATTCAGTCTATCTTGAATTAGTTATTCCACAGTCAGAAGTAGTGATGGATGGTAGTCACAACTGGGATGCCCTGGGAAAAGTACTTTTCTCCTTTGAGGTAATTTGTTTTAGGTATGGTGCTTCCTTATGGTGAGTAAGCTTACTTATGGTGTTCCCTGTACTAGGGATTTGAGGGCTTGGATATAAGGAATATGAGAACCATCAGACCAGGGAATGTCTGTAGAATCTGCGCTGTCAAACCCTGTAAGAAACATGGATGTAGAGCTCAGTTAGGTGGGCATGACTGAACTTCTCATGGTGGCATCTGCAGCATAAAACAGATAATGTATGTTGGCATCAAGATGGCATCCTTGACACCAAGAAGGGAGCATCTCACAGCACACAAGTGGCTTTTTCTCACTGCCTGAGCAGATGGGAGGTTTGGTTGCATGTAATATGGATGGATTTGTTAGCCTGGGTCAATATATATATATCAGTAGTATTTCAAGCAAGATCACTTGCTTAATAGACCAGATCTCTTCTCCAGACTGTGCAACCAGAGAAGAATTATGGCTTTCCATTAGTAGGGAAAATGTAAATATTTTGCACATAGGTGTAAGATTTTTTAGGAGAGAAGGAATCAGAAAACTTGAGATAAGAATTTTTTCACTTTCTGTTAGTATGACAAAACCATGATCTATTGCTATTTATTTTTATGCTATTTATAAAGCTGGTATTTTTTCCTATTTTTATGCCTCCCTACAAATCACCTGCAGCAGTTATTAATTGTGAAGCAACTCAGAATGTTAATAATTAGAGCAGAGAGCAAGAGAGAGGTAAATTCACAGGTTCTATTGCCAGCTCAAAACAGTGAATGCTTTAAATATGTCTTGGGTTTACATTTATTCAGATATGATAGATTATGGGAAAATACAAGACCAAAGAGGTACCTTAGGAATATGCTACTCTGTGGAGGAGATGTAGTGCATCAGATGTGTCCGACTGCTCCTATGACCTCATGTGATCTTTGTTTGCATTGCTGGTTTTTAATTTTACTATTGTAAAAGAGGAAGGTGCAGCTAGTCAGAGGTGTTCAAAACCTATTTTACCTCAACAAAGAATAAGTTTCTAACCCTTTACCCTACACAAAGAAATAACTGTCTTCCCTCAACACCAGCTTTCTGTAGCTTTCTCTTTTTGTTCTTTTTTCAATTCTATCAAATAGAGGGACTAATGTATGGAACCCAGTGCTCATTCCAGTCATGTGGTAGGTAGGACCTGTCTTTGAGTGAGTGAATAGTCAAGTAAAACTGCCAACTGTGGAGGAGGCAGGAGAAGGGAGTCTGTTGGGCTGTGTCAGGAGCTGGGTGTCTATATCCCTAAGATCAAAGAGCATACCAAGAACAGTCTGATGATTTTAACAATTATCCACTCTCATTCCTGAGGTATTTCTGTGGTAGCAGTGCCCTGCTATTTGAGAGCAGAGTTCCTGTAAATCTAAAGTACATTTGCATTTTTCAAGATTCCCGTTCTCTATGTTTCTCCCCCCTCAGCAGGAGTTCAATGTAGCTGTGACTTCCCAGCCTGGCAGCAGCACTTTGCTGTCCTGTCAAGCACCATGTGTCTGCCTTGTCCTTTTGACACTATCAAGAAATCCTTTCAAGACCTCAGCCCTGTGTGTGTGTGACCATGTTCCAAAGTAGGTCCTAATCTCCTGCCACCTTCTCTCTGGTATCTGTTCCACCTTTACTAAAAGATGACATCTGTTCAGCCCAGCTTGGGACTCTGGTGCCACATTCCCAGCCCTCACCATCTCCCAGAATTCCAGCATTTGCTACCAGTGCAGAAAAGAGCCCTGAGAAAAAGGGAACATGTCCCATGGGATCCTGGGTCTGGTGCTGCTGGTCTTCAATGTACCATGGGCAGCCAGGGCCCTGCTAGCCCAGAGCTCCTCCTGGATCTATTCATCAGACATCCCTCATGTTCCAGCCTTCCTGTTTCTTTTCTGCTGAGAAAAAAAAGAAAATGCAGAGACAAAAAGGAGGTCGCAAATCAGGAATGCAACTGAATGAAGATGAGATTAAAGTAAAGAGGGAAAAAAGAGGAAGCTAGAGTTCTTAATATTTTCTTCATGCTATAGGGCAAGGCATGGATTAGTCCTTGTGTTATCCTAATTTTTCTTCCTTTAAAATACAGCCCTTTTATAGAGATAAGCTTGCTTAATCAGAGTGTTCTTTAGATGAAAATATATCTAGCTAAAGTGCTAATTCAGTGAGCGTTTTCTTGACAGTGCCATTGTTTGAAAAAATCTAGTTTAGTCTGTGGTACAGAAAAGGTGGAGTGCCCTGTGGAGATTTTCCCTATTAGTATGCCAGGCAGTTACTTATATTTCTCTATTCAGTAATCCCTGAGCTGAATCCATAGATTTACCATAGACAAATAGAAATAGTCACAATACATGTAAATCAACTTTTGGTTGTGAATAGGATTTGTTTGCTAGCTGTTGATCACTCTTTTTTTACTGTTCTTTATGCTGTTGCTTTCCAAATGGGTGCCATATAAAGGTAGAAAATATGTATTTTGAATGGATTCTTCACAATATGACACCACTTAAAGGCTGGATATTGTCAGAGGCAGATGCTTAATCAGAGCTTAATCAACAAACTAGAAGAATCAAAATTAGTTGATGATCAAAACAAAATATAAATGTATTCTCTAATTGATTAGAGTGGCTTGGGAGGTTCTGTAAATTAAAAGATTATGCTCAACTGGAATGAAAATCAACCTTTCCTCCTATTTTCCATCCAGAAATAATGTTTAATAGCAGTTCAACAATCTCTGCTCCTGAGGAAAAGTAGGAAGAAGATAAAAGGAATAAAAATGGCTCATAGAAGATACCTGGTAATATAAAGAGTGCTACTTTGAATGTGTGAATTTAATCAGGACTGGGGTGTAGGCAGGACAATGGCGAAATTCTTGCAGTGAAACATTTTATTACCTTGTATTTTCTTGCCTGCCACAGAAAAAAATAATCTGTTAACAGTTTATGTGTATTTTTTAAAGGAGGCACAGAAGCAGGCAGGTGGGGAGAACAGATCTGTGTGTCCAGAGTTGCTCTCCTTCACCCTACATCTACCTTTCACTGTGTCCCATGGTAGGACTTGTCACAGAAGGTCACTTAGTCCTGTGAGAAAGGATGGCCCCTGTGCATGGCAGGTGTGTGTCACAGGGAGGGACACTGGCCATCCTGGTGGATAAAATGTCTCTGGCAGGTATGCAGTGTCTCAGGTGCAACTTTTCCAAAACAAAATATTTCAATTCTGAGCCAAAATATTTCAGATTTCAACTTAAATTTTTTATATGTCTTAATTTTTCCAGAAAAAGAAGTTTTTTGATAGAGGTGTTGTAGACCTAGAAGGGCTCAAAGAATGAAGTTTACAGAAGATAAGTATTTCAGACTGGTGATGCAGAGGCAATGTAACACACTGCATTAACAGATCAACACATCTGAAGTCTTTCTGCATTTCTGTTCCAGTTATGTTCATCTGTTTGTCAGTGCCTATGGGAAGAGAGGTGTTGACAGATCAAATCTGCACTGAGTGAATTGGCTTTGGCCTTAACATAAGTTAAACAATCCTTTAATTATTTTTAAACTATTTTAAGCAACTTTTTCTATTTCCCAGTTACTGCTGCTACCATAGGAAGCATGAGAAACCCTCCGGAATGTGGATGCCTCAGATCAAACCCAGCTCAGGCAACTGAAAGGCCATTTTAAATGATGAGGTTAAAACATTACTGACTGGTGCTATCCACAAAAACCTGCACCTGTCTTATTGAAATGCAGTAGAGATTCAACCATCAGATTTTGTACTCAGATAAAAGTCACAGGGAAAGGCCTTATGGAATATTTTGTCATTAGAGAATTAAAGAATAAAATTTTCTCTGGAAAAATAATTGTAGGCATATTTACAGGTAACTTATTTCCATAGTTAGTGGGATGGAAGTTATTGTTGGGGACCTTCCCTCTTCCAATTGTATTTGACATAAAATAATTATTTTTCTTTTAAGAACACATCCAGTAAAATGAACATGAAAAAGCTGTCAGGCATGCAATTGTAATGGTATAGGATGAAAAGCTGGGAAGTGAAAAAGATGGCATATTGAGAGAAACATCTAATTTCTGAGTCCTGAAGTTTAACTTGACTGCGCATTGCACTCTTAACAAAAATAGAAGAAAGGGAGAAAGAAAATAAATCAGATAGAATTTGCCAAACAAAAGTTTGTGCATCTCAGAAATGAGAAGCAAAGACTTACAGCATACACCCAGGGAAGCTGGCTTTTCTCCTCTGAAGGTAGGGCAGCTTCTCAGATTCTAGACTAATTCTCTGCTTCCCATATCTCAGGGTTGTATGATGAGACACACACCTGCAATTCAGCAGCCCAGTAAAAGGAGTGATTTTCAGAACTGTGTAATTTTTCAAGGTACAAGCAATGAATGTACTCCAGCATCAGCTGCTGGGTGTGCTGACCAACGTGACACATTGCAGAGTAAATCAGCTAGCCTGCTACTTGAAAAAACTTGCCAGGAACATTGTTGGATAGAAAGATAAAAAGTAGGAGAAATTGTTTCCAAAAACATGCCATGGAAAAAAATAGGAATGATCTATTGAATGGGGGGAAAAAAATCTACTGATGTCACATCAGAATATCCAGCAACTTTGGAATATTATTACTCTTGTCGGTTCAGCTGCCTCCAATTAAGCATTTACCATATGTGATAATATAAAGATTCTCAAAAATTCACTAGGCATAATTATTTTTTGGGAGAAAAACATAGTGTTAAGTATATTTTAGATTTTCTCTTTTCTTCTTGCATCCCACCCTCTTGGCTCTGAATAGTTTTCTTCCAAATGCCTAAATCTGGATTTCCTTGCCACATGGAAGTTTAATAAATTAGCTGCCTCTGCCTAGCAACTGTAGCAACATTTCAGGGACAGTTAATGATTTACAACAACTCCAAGTAATGGAAAGAAAACCTCACATGCCAGAGTGGCTCTTACACTATCCTTGAGAGAACTCATTTGCAGGGAAAGCTGCACCACTGAGAATCTTTTCTAGAACTCAGATCACTCTTTCTGTTGACAGCTCAATGTTCTAGCGTGGAAAAAGGGCAACACTTGACACCCCATCAGCCCTTTATTGCAGTTGCAACTTTGAGGTCTACTGCTGCAATATTTGCAGATCAGTCACACAAAGTGGGGTTTTTAAAAGTAAATTTATATACAAAGTTAAATAGCCAACTTAACCAAGTATATTTAGTTTTATTAATGTTAAATACCTTAGTAACCATCATGGGTTTATGGTTTTCTGAGTATAAGGAAGTGGAGCAGGTCTGTTCTCCTAGACTTTGTCTCCTCAGTTGCCAAAAGAGCAATGGAGGTGTGCATGTATAAGCAAATGGGACAAGGCAATGACAGGATGGGGGCTCTAATGCATTTGGAGGCTGCATGTTTGATGCTTCTTTCCCCTCTTTACTTTGCTGCTGCCAGTGGAATGCTTTCTGACACTTGTCTTCTAGGGCAGCCTGTGCTTGAGTCCCAGCCTCAGAGTGGCACACAAAGAAACAGTTCACTCAAAAGCTATCAGAGAGGATCACATAACTGAGAGAACAGATGAATTAACATCATTTGGAATTAAGAAGCTCCTAAATAGATCTCATCAACATATCTCTCTTGGGCAGAGGTTGGAATGCTGAACTATAGGAGTCAGGAACATTTCCATTTTAATGGCATTAAGTAGGACATGAGGCAATACCCTTGAATTTTTCTGCTGCAGTCTTTGTCTTCTGAATGGGAGGAGCTTAAGGACATGAGAGATTCATATCTTGTGACAACGCTGACTGTACCATAGAACATCAGTCAGGGACTAGAACACACCTGAGATAGAAGCTGAGCGAATGCAGAAAACAAGAACAAGGGAACCCTAAGACCAAAATAATTATGTGGCTTCAAACAGCAAGTTCTCGAAGTTAACATAGAGCAGTTGTATAACAACAGCCAAAAGATAATCAGTAGGATGGCAAAGTCCTACAGTATAATTTTGTCAAGAGCTTTGGGAAGGTAAGCCATGGAATTCTCAATAGGCAGCAGAAATCAAGATTTGTAGTAAGTCAGGTAAGGCTGAGTGCAGCAGGACCTTATATAGACATATCCCACACACTTTGGCTATGGCTCTTTTCATTACCATTGCTTTTTTAGTAACACTAAATTCAGCCACAGATGTTTTAAAACTGTGATTAGAAATTCTCTGCTAGGCCGAAAAAAAGGAAAAAAGGAGCTGTATCAGCCTTGTCCTTCTCTTTTAGCTTCCATGCAGCATTCATAGGGGAGCCTCTTGAAAAAGAATCAGATTTCAGTGAAAATGCACTGTAGAAAGGCCTTTGATGAATCCTGGAGTTACCCTGTTGCTTTACACAACAGGGTAAACAGCTAAAAAATACATGTTATTAAAGGAAAATAATCATGATTGTATTCTGGTGGCATCTTCTTTCAAAAAGGTGTCATATGTCTGTGTCCTATCTAAGAAAATAGCTGCCCTCCCAGGCCTGCCAATAGGTAATTAACTTGTCTGGGTTGAGCAGCAGATCTCTGAGACAGTGGAATTTTCTTGTGGTGCTGTGCTTCAGAAACACTGAGAATTAAGGGCAAGGCTTTCATGACATTCCATTTGGTGATGCTTGGGAAATAGTCAGTGTATGTGTGTTTATGAGTCATTAGGTGAAGCCAGTTGCAGACTTACAGAGGCTGCAGGCTGGTATTTCTACCACAGTTTTTCTCATGGTATGAGTTAAAGTAAATCCAGTGATGTTACTAGAGCTGACAAACTGGAGGCCTCAGCACAAAGTGGCAAAATTATTTAGAAAATAAAGGATTTAGTGGTTTAAAACTGCAAACAATATCTAATTTTAAGTTTTATCGCTATGATTTAATTTGGTTCAATCACAGCAAAGATTTTCATTAGTAATTTCTGCAGTGAAAAACTACTGTCCTACCAGATCCCACATCCTGGGACACTTCAAGAGAGAAGGAATCAGCTAAAATGGAGGAGAGTGTGGGATGGACCTTCCTCTCTGTGAGCAGTAATCTTGTGATGCTCCAAAATGCTTGTTTCAAATCCTCTGACCCACAAAATGTGGTTGCTGTTGTTATATTTCTTATCTTGCCATCCCTAATGCAGTGGCAGCTATTGTTAAGAGTTTCAAAAGAAAAAAAAACCCACAAGCCTCAGATTTTGAAACAGTTCCATCTGTATTTGGCAGTAGCCAATTTTGCTTCCTCACAGTTACCTTGAATCTAGATAATGTGTTTAAATAAATAAATAGAGTCCACCTTTCCAAGAGGCTTAGAGTATGAGCAGAGGCAAATATTAAAGTGCAATAATAAAGGAGTAGGAGTAGACAAATTTGGGAAGCTTAAAAGATTAATAAAGGCAGAGGATTTTTTGTAGCTGGAGTTTTTTAGCATTGTGACCTTTGTTGTATCAGTATGGCATGCTGCAGATGCTACAGAACTGGGAAACCTCAAGGCTCCTGCTTTGCATTGCCTCTTGTAATATGTCAAAGCTTCTGGAAATCATAATTTGAGTAGTTACTGCTTACAATTTTTCCTTATCTTGGGTAAAATTCATCCTTGTGCAAAAGGCATATGCATCACTTCTGGATTGCCAAATGGTCAGTGCTGTAGAGATCCATGGCACTGAAGAACAGACTAGAAAGAGATGACTGAGTACTCTGGGGTTTGTCTAGTGCATATAACCATAAAACCTTGAGCAATTGTACTGTTTAGTATGATGTTTTCGTGTTCTTCATAAATTTTGTTGCAAAACAGTTAGTGTTCACTTAAAGATTTATCTCCTGTAGTCCAGCTACTAGTTTGGAATTTCAGCTTGCTTCTTATTTTCTGGTGGTTTTGCAAGGTTCTAATGACAGGCTGGCAATGAAAGTGTTAAAAAAATATTTACAAAGTAGGAAAAAATAGGAGAAAACGAGTCAAATATCCAGATCATTAGCTTTCATGAAAATGAGAAAACTCATTACATTGTGGGTTTTTTGTGGGCTTTTAATAATATATTTCCATAGATGTTTGAGAACTATACATGAATGCTACTATATTTCTTCCTCCTTACATCACATCTGCATGACCAGGTGCACATCTGAAGTGCAGTGAAACTTTTCACTTGTGTATGAATTGCATTGTGTACTGTGATGGGAAGAAGCACTGGAGCGTGGTGACCACTATCCTTTAAGCATTTGAAACCTTGATTCCAATCTTGGCTTGAATTTCAAATGAAAATAAGTAAATATTTCATCCTGAAGCCTTAAGTTTTTACTGATGCCCTCGATGTAAGTATCCATCCCAATAGTGTAATTGTGTGGCTCTTCCTCTGTTGAGGACTTCAGAACCCCTAGCCAGAGTTATTGATGGTTAAGGAAGAAATGTATGTCTGATATTCAGTGCATAAAACCTTCCACAACAGCAGATTTGTTCAGTCTGGGAACAGGGCACATTTTCAGAGCAGTTAGAAAAAATGAGACCATTGAGTCCCTGCAATGAGCTGCTGGAATTATTGTCACAGTTCCAGGTTCAGCTTGGCACCCACCGTGGCTGCACCTGCTGATGCCATTATGTTGACAGGTACAAATCACCAGTCATGAAGGAGAAAACCATGAAACAGGCGACAACTGGTGCTGACTGCATAAAGTAATTACCAATCCCAGAGCCTGAGGCAGCAGTACCTAAAAGGAAGCAGGTGGACCACCAGGGACTGTGTGTTTTCTCCCCACCCCTCCAGTACAGCAGCCGCCAAACATGCAGAGACATTTTGCAAAGTGCTTGCTAGAGAGACTCCCAAGGACGTGACAAACCCATCTCTCTGTCTCTCTCTTCTCCTTTTACACACGTCTTTCAAATGCCTACACGCCTTACAGAGATTTTCCACTTGTATTTTGAAATTGAATGTATTTTGCATCTTTTATGAATGTGCTGAGTGTAAGCAGAGAAGGATGGAGTTTTGGTGTGGTGTTGAGCAGTGTAAGCTTTAGTTTTGCCATGTGTTTAATTAGGTGGCTTTTTTAGTGTGTGCTCTGTATGGGCTAATTAGAGGAGTCTGGCCTACAGCCAGGCTATTTCTTCCTTAAAGATTTGGTTGCTCTACAGCATTGTTGGAACAGATTTGTCTTTCTGGTTCAGATTGGGAATGAATAAATACCACAGGTGGCAGAATACGAGCACAGAACGTTACCTGCCTTGTTGATAGAAGACAGACTGTAAGTCCTAAATGGATGATATTGGCACTTGTGAAAAGTCAGTCCTGTTCCTCACTGATTATCAGAGACATTTCAGCAAAATGTCCAGCAAAGCTGCAATCACAGTAATTGCATAACAATTGCAATCACAGGTCTGTTTGGCCTTTCTGGAAGAAGAGCAGCTATTTGTTATACAGTGGGTAGGTTTTCAAATGCCCTGGCAGTGTCAGCTTGGTTAGTGGGCTGTGTGCTTTGCTGAAGAACTGCCTGGGGATCAGGACTAAGGCACAGACAGAAAGGAATGGTATCTATTTTAGCTGAGCTTGGCACAACACAGAGGGGTACCCAAACAATCCCAGCATCTCAGAGGCAGAGAGAAAGTAAGCAAGCTTACAAAACTGAAGTCTTAAGAGCTGTTTTCTCTCCTCTTAGTTTTCCTGATTTCTGCTTTTAATCCCCATATGTATATCATATTTATTACCTCCTTTCTACTCACTTCACTGTAATACTTAATAAGAAATGTTACCTTTTATTGTCATAGATAGTGGCTGTTGTCCCATACACATCTCAGATCACTGTAAAATAATGGCAGAACTTGAGAAAACTCAGCAAAAATTTTTTTTTCCTTGAAAGGTGGGATTTTCGCCACCTATGCAAAATGTAAAGTGAGCAGAGCAGGAGCATAAGGTTTTGTAACTATTCCTCTATTAGCAGGCATATTCTGCCCTTCTTTCTTACCCTTGGTCAAGGTATAGCACTCTTTCTCAGTATTTCTTGAATGGGTGACAGGTTTCTTTATCCTACATGTAGTCCCAGATGCTGACCATATGAACTCGAATCCTCAGACTAGAGCAGGGAATTGGTTTGCTGGAATATTTACACATAAAAAGGCAAAATCCTTAGTTCAAACTATGCAGCTAAATGGAGCTCATCAATTGCAGAGAGCTGTGGGACCTGACCCTGCATTAAGTCAATAGATAGTGGCCTAGAGGTGGTGAGGCCAAGCAGACATTGGGTGAGGAAGGACATGTGGTGATATTACCAGCCTGCAGTAGCAAAGTGCATGTGAGCTCTGCACTCACGTGATAATTGGAAGAGGAAGAAAGTAATTTGGGCAGGTGAGTTTCTCAGCCAGCCCCTGGACATGTTCCCTCTTCCACTTGTGGGAACTGGAAGTGCTGCTGCTGCCCAGCTGGCAGGTGCCATCCCTCCCTTGCCTGCTGGCACTCTGGTCAGGTGTCCTGGCTGTTTCCTCCCTCCTCTCCATTTCTGTCTGTCTTGTTTTAACTCTGCTTCTCATGTTTTGTGCTTGTTCTCATTTGCACTCTCAGCTGGTTTTTGGCCCTATTTTTTTCACCATTCACCATGTTCCTCTTGAGGTGTTTAATGTAAATCAACAGGTCTATGCCAAATATGGGTTTGGCACTTCCCTGAGGCTGGGAGCAGAGCAGCCATCTGGGTTCCAAGGTTGCAGAGCTGTGTGTGCTTTTGGGGAGAGGTGCTGTTAGAAGATGAGTGGGCAGAAGGCATCAGCTGCTGCTTTTAATTACAGTCAGGGATGCACATTGTGGAGGTCCAGAGTAAAGTTGAATTCTTTGCTATTTTCACTCTGCATTTTTACCTCACTGAATGATATTAGAGTCATTTCTTGCAAACCTGTGAGCTGCCTTGAGAAAACCTGTCCCAAGCCTTGAGGGTCTTCTCAACTTCAAATCATGTATTTCATCAGGTGGCCTAAGGAAGAGCTAAGAGGGGCTAATGTCCTCTTTTCACTTGGCTGTGACTTGAGAAGGAACAGTGTGTTTGTGGCAGTGGGGAAAGGCAGTTGGGCTCAGTGGGCTTCCAGCCCTTCCCCCCTTCACCCATGTGCTGGCTTCTAAAGGGACAGAGCTGCAGGAATGTGCCCTTCTCTGGGGACACAGAGTCAGCAGGGACATGGGGCCGTGTAAAGGACACAAGGTGACCAGAGGCAGCATTTCTGTCACTGCATAAGGGGAGGGATGGGACAGCCATGTAATTGTCACATGGGGACTTTTGATATAGAGGGAATTCTCTTCCTCAGAATGTGGCAAAATGTGGAGGATAGTAGAGGACCAAGAGGGCAAGTCTATGCATTCTCAATGAAGCAGGCCCTCAGTGTTAATTTAAGCTCATGACTTTTCACAGACTTGTGGTGTCTTCAGTCTTGCCCAGAAAGCTTCATGTTTTCCCAGGTGGAAGTAACTCTGCCAGGTTTCCCACACAGCACAGTGAGGAGACAGGAAAGATGATGAAAATACCAAGGGAAGGTTCTTGTAGGAGTCAGAAGACCAGTCCCAAATAGTCAGAGAGTCACTGTAAGGCACTAAACGGGATAATTCTTGCTTCAGAGCCAAAGGGCAGTATCATTCAAAACCATCCTCCTAATGTTAGAAGAGGGAGTAGGAAAATACAGTGGTGGGTGAAAAAGCTGAGTCTGTGGTGTCAGAGGGCAAGAGGCTGCAGTTACAGCAAGAGACAAGATGGAAACAGAACCAACAGGGACAGGAAGAGATTGTGCCAGCAGTAGGAGATGAAACCTAACCTTGAGCAAGGGGTAGGAACGCCAGCAGCTTCAGCAAGAGCTACAGCCCTACTCCTCAAGAGAAAAATAAAATGCATGCAGGTTGTCCTTGTGTTATCATGGGGGAATCTTGACACAGAGATATCTTTATGTTATTTACTACTCCAGGTCATGGGTCTGACACTCTTGGATAGAACTGTTAACTGATAATGGTTTCTCAAGTCACTTTCTGGTTCCAAGAAGGACTAAGAAGGTGATCTGTTGTATATAGGGAAAAACACATGGTCCTCAGCCTCACTATTTAGCATTTTGGGAGGGACACAATGCTGTTTGGTCCTAGTCCCAGGGAACTTCAGGCACAGCTTATACAGCTCATTATATTTTTCACATTATCACAAATTAAGGTATTTTTCAATGGCTGTTGCTTGGCTCTTTGCTCAGGTTGTTTTATGAAGGAAGCAGAGTGAATTTAAATCTCTGAATAGGTAAAATAAGTTGTATTTCATTTCTTACTGTTGATAATAATAATGTCTGCAATGAATTTGGGGGTTCAAACCTTCATCTTCAAGCCTAAGGAATGAAAAGCCCTTAAACCTCCTGGAAGAGAGTGAAAGCAAGGATGTGTGGAATTAAAAAAACAAGCCTCAGAGGATAAACTGAATTATGATTCATGCTGCAACATGGATTGGAGCTTGTCTCACACAAGGAATCATCAGGAAACAACAAGCAGTTAAGGATGAACCCAGAGCATGCCTGCAATTTTAATGACAGGAGCCAATCCTCAACAGGCACGTTTGTTTGTTATGGTGAGTCTGATGAGCTCATTTTGGATGCTGCACCCAAAGAGCATCATTCTCTTCCTCTGTGACTCAGGCACAAGCACGTAGGATGGTGATCTTGCACAAGGCTCCATGTTTCAGGCAATGTGTATCCTGTTTGGAGTAACATTAACAGAGCATTTTGGCACATGCAGGCACACTGACAGATTGCAGAACCACACCAAGCTCCAAGGAAAAGAAGCTGTTCCCTCAGATGGCTCTCCATCCGTTGATGTAAGCCAGCCAGCTCTTCCCCCCTGCATTTAGTCCCAAGATTTGTCTGGGTTTTTTTATCTACCTCCTACTCACAGGCAAGGTGATGGAATGCTGCTGGGCATGGGAATTGTTCCAGAATCAAATCCAGCTGCTCTTTAATTTTAAGGGCTTCATTATCAATTCACAGTTGTATAGCTTAGCCAGAGGAAGAGCAAGGCAAGCTTTACTTCTTCTCTGCTTCTGGTTCCAGGTAGTTAATTTGTGCACATTACTCCTGTACCCCCATTTTCTGAGACTGAGCAAATAATGGTAACACATGGAAACACTAATGTGCCTCTGTTCCTGTGACCAGCCCTGCAAAGCCCTGTCACCCTTGCTGTGATCATGCAGGTTACAAGTTCCAAATGGCATAACCTGATTAGCTGCAGGAGGTGTGAGTGTCCCAGAACTGTGTTCTTGCACTGATCAGATTTGCCTGAGAAGAGGTCACATCTTCCCTCGTTGCCTCTGATGCAAATCCATGGCAGATTGACTGACATCGATGATCTAGGAGAGAAGGTTCTCCACATCCCTTTTCATTAATGGAGAAGGTCCTGCTCTTTGTAAAGAAATTGCATTTCAGTGGTTTTGGAAATTCTGTAGTTTAATGAGGTGAATGTTCTTTTTAAGAATGACAGGTTTGCTACTGGTGCTGTTGATTTTTATGTTTTATGTCCTTGAGGTTTCAGAGGTTAGAATAAACTAGGCAAAGGAGAAAGCCAAAAAGCAAATAATGTTTAACATCGGTCAGGTGTTCTGTTGACACAGTGAAAAGGGAATGTGGAGTTGTAGGTACTTTTTTAAAAAATTGGAGGTTTACAAATTGAAATAGCCCAAGTGAAAATCTTGAGATGAAAACTAGCTTCGATGCTTCAGCTTAATGGGGTTTGGAGGGGGGCAGCGGGTGTGATTCCTTTCTTCCTGCCTGAAAAACTCTAGGGACACTTAGGCTTTCTAGTGATTATAGGCAGCTAAAGATTTCTGTGCCTTTAGGACTTGCTACAAAATATAGAGCCCAAATCTATAATCCTCTGGTGACAGAAGGCCAGGGGAGCCTCCATGCCATAGTAAATGTAGGAGGGAAACAGTGTGAGGTGTATGGCTGGGGCACTGCCCCTGCCATGGCAGATGTGAGGAGGTGCCTCCTTGGGACAGGGGAAAGCCCAGTGCTCAGTGATTCATGTATTTTTTTCCTTTGGTCTCTCCCACTACAAACACTGGGTTGTACCAGGACAATGTGTACCACAACAGAGCAAGCAAGAGCCTAAAGCCTTCTTCATCCTCCCAGAAAGTGTCTGACTGCAAGGTGGCAGCCAAAACTTCTGTTACGCTCCATGGAGACATTAGCATTAAGGATGGCCTGATTTAGTAATATTTACCTTTCTCTTACAAGCAACTTTTTGTTATATTGGCTAGAATCACATCCCCAAAACAGGGAAGACCTGGAGCTGTGCTAGCGAATGGTGACAGAGACTGCAGCTGAAGTCCTGGGTCTCTGCCTGGTTACAGCTGGTAATGGTGTTAAAAAAGAAAAGAAAATCAGCCTGAGAGAGAAATATCCTCAGCACCATTTCCACTGGAACTCACAAGATCCCAGACAGCTTCTACCCCTGGAGAATCTCATTCCTGGAGGTGCCTGTCTTCATTCCACCCTTGTCCCTCAAAATGTGTGTGTTGAGGAGCAGCCAGAGCAGGTCTGGTGAGAGCCTCTCTGCACTCCCAGCTGGGGAGCTCTGCCTGCCTCACACTGGGGGTGTGATTTGTCTCCCATCACACCTGTGGCCAAGGTCATTAAGACCCCGAGCACCCTCTCCACTCCTGGTTTTCACTGAGGAACCAAACAAGGAGTTCACAGGGAATATTAAACCATTTGCTGCAGTGTTTGCTCCTGCCTGCAGGTGAGTCAGGGTTCTTTGGGGAGTTCTCAGCAGGGCACAGCAATCCCTCAGCTACTGCACAGGACAAGCCCAGTTCTGCTGGGATGCCCAGTACTGCAGGTCCCACTTTTATATCCATGTGCTGCCACAAGAGGGATAAATACACCTTGGCACCAGCTCCACGTGCCTTGCTGGCCAAGGCTGTCAGCTATTACTGGGACAGATATGATAGCCTACAAGGGTGTGAGTGAGCAGCACTGGAAAAGTAGCTTTATTTCAGAAAAAGATCCATATTGAGCAACTTGACAATGCAGACTGCTTTCTCCAGGCAGAAATTCCCAGCAGCTGGGAGAACTTGGTTTTACTCAGTGATATTTTTTTCTCTCTCTTTGTATTAGAGCTCATTTGTTTCTTACTGATTAAAGAAAAAAATTTGGAACCAGCAGAAATGATTTACAGTTTAGTTCTTTAGAATAGGAAAATCAATCAAAATATTTTAAAAAATAGAAGATAATAACTGGAGCCGCTCATCAAGATTTAGGACTAACTGCAGGCTTGATTGAGGACTCTAAAATTAGCTTTTATTTTATTTTTCATGTAAGCATGTGCAAAGCATTACTCAGTAATTATCAAACTGAAATGTCACTGAAAAATGGCTTAACTGGATTTTTGTATTAGATGAAAACAGAATGTTTTTTCCTGCTGTAAATCTCTTCAGCAAGTGTTCTGTATCTCAGAACATGTTGTTTGAGACTGTGTTTCCACTTCAGATATTTTGCAAGGCATAAGCCTGTATATATACTCTACTTCAGTAGGAATACTCTGATTTACACCAGATGATGAGTTGGTTCTACATTTATTCTTTGCTAGTCCATTTATGCTCCTCTCTCCATGGACTTGAAGTCTGCTGAAAACTGGTGTCCTCAATTAGCAGACTCAGTGCTGTCCTGAGTTGCCCCTTCTCCGTGCCTTCCTTGGATCTTCATTGCTTGGGAGCAAGGGTGAAGCCAACTGAGACATGGAACTTAAAATGTGTTTGCCTGCCCTAAGTTTTTGTGCCACTTCTTTCTGTAGCTCTCAATCATTCCAAGGTTAGAAAACCATCCAAAAAATCCCTGTGTGCAGTATGGTTTGTCCTCTGTTCCCATCCCTGCAAATGGAGGTTATGTAATGATATAAAGCCCAAATAAGCTGTGATTGTAAGCAAACATGCAGTTTTAGTTTTGATTGTAAAGCATTCTGCATGGCTCCCAAATTGCAATAAAAATGGAAGTCTTTATGCATCCTGATAAATAAAACCAGGTGATTTCGAAGGGTAAGTTTTGCATAACACCTTATAGGCACCAAAGAGGACTCTGGAGACTGGGTCCCTGTTCCAGTTACTCATAATGCTGTGCTGTAATGAAGTCACTTAGCTCTTAGCTGCTCTATTGCAAAACTGAAAATACTTTAATAGATCATCTAAATGGGGCATCTGGGCATCTGTTCCAAATGCTGGTCTCTTTCCTTCCCTTCTATAAAATAATGGTACTTCTTTATTCAAATTACCTTATTTTGTACAGGGCAATGGTGTTGTCATGAGAAGAAAGCAAAAATTAATTACCTAAAATAAAAGTAGAAGAGTGTTTCCAGTATGGCAGTGATAGGGATTTGTGTAAGAGCCAAATTTGCTCTCTTGCTGTTTTTAAATTAATATTAAATAATATATGTATGCATGAACATTTCAGAATGAGTTAAACATTTTCTTCAAATTAAATTATTGCCAAATTTGGGCTAAAATTTCTGTTCAAAAATTCCTTCAAAGCAGGAAATGCTTTAAGGTAGAAAAGAATTAAACCTCTCATCCTGGAGGCATCAAACCAAATGTCTTCATTTCAAAGTGGGGTGGGTTTTTTTCCCAGCAGAGTTTCCTCCAGAAGCCATCTGATTAAACATTAGCAAAGCTGTTCAGTCAATCCAAATACTTGGACATTATTTTTCTTTGTGGAAAAAAAATCTGAAAATGTTTTCCCAGCTCTTATAGTTGCAGCAGGCAGAACTTTGTTATCCTCCTATGACCTCCGAGTCCTGGATGGCTCTTTCACTTTAGTCTGAGCTTCTTCTAAGTAGAAACTACCAAATCCAGGGCTGCTTCATGAACCATAAAGTACATTAGCCATCAAAAGAAATGGAAACTTTCCTCCGTTTGCTGAAGAATTAATAAGCAAAGTGCAATGATGGTTACAGTTTAAGAGGCAGGAGCACAGCCCTGGTTGCCTGGAAACAGGAGGATGCCTTTGGAAAGTCACACCAGGCTTGCTTAGGAGAGCAGTTCCAAGACAAACTGATGCACATCTTGTCCTTTTTAAAAACATGATTTTTCTCATTGCTTTTGATCAAGATTTAAATGAGTTCCAAAATTAATTCAGTTTACCATATATTTCAGTGCAAGGATATATCAAGCAGTATCCAGGAATTAGAGATGAATCTGAATAAGGGTCCCACATCCAAACTTTAAAGAAATTATTCAGATTTCATAACTGCTCTTTTACTGATGACCGAACTGCTCAGGAGTGCTCAAACCTCAGTCAACCTATACAACCAGAGCAAGCTGAAGTTTGGGTGTTTTGCCAGGAGCCATACATGGAAGTTTGGCTCAGTTTAAAGCCTGTCTTACATCTCAACCAAGCTTATTTAAAGCAGTGTGCATAAAATAAGTTGTATGTCTGCAGGAAAACCAATGTCATATCCTGACCAGTTGTGGGAGAACCAAAAATAATAATTGTATTAGCATTGCCAATGCATTCAATTTTCAGGCATGCTTTCCATGTAACTTCATCAGCAAAACCACATCACTAATGTGTGATAATATCCCCTGTGCTAAAAAGACCTTCAGGATCCAGCAGATATTATGGCTTATGGGTATGACATTATAATTAAACCAAAGCTGACCTAAACTGTTCTGCCAGTTCTCACCTGTGACCTCTTATAGGCATGTGTAGCTCTTGGGATATCCCCAACAGTCAAAGGAAAAATGGAATTTCTTTGGAGTTACACTCCTGGGCTCAGCTTCACAACAGAGCCCCATCTTTGGGCTGTGAGGACCACGTGAGAAGGAAATGCAGGTATCCCAGGTTCTGACATCACAGCCCTTTGAATGTGATGACTAACTTGATGAAAGCATCCAGAATTTTACTTAATTTTTGGGTAAAAAAAACCACCAAAATTCAAATCCAACACTTTGTCTAAAATATTTCTCCTTTCAATGATTATTTGTGCCCACTGCAAGTGAGTGTAGGG
>NW_005054300.1:18031737-18039960 GCF_000277835.1 Geospiza fortis
ATCTTGCCTTTCATGTTGTGTTTTGCAGAATATTTGATGCTCCCAGTATCTGAGTAACAAGAGTAGACATACTAAGAACAGACTTTTTCAGAGACCCCAGGCACAGAAGGAGTTACTTTGTTCAAAAATGAGTTAAAAAAGAAAAAAAAATACTTTAGAGGGCAGAAAAGGATAGATTCAGGATACCAGCTTTATGTCTTACACCCTCACTCTCTGAGCTTGAACCTTTCATTACCACAGTTTCTCTCTGTGTTAAGGTGGAGATAATGCATTTTTTCTGGGATTATTGTGACAGCAAGTGCTTTGCCAATTGCTTTGATGTCTTTGAAGGAAAAAATATTATCTGCTTAAATTTATACTGACAGAACGTTTGAATCAGGTGCAGGTGGCTTTGACCAGATTCCTCTAGAGCTCTTTGTTGCATAAGGTGTGGTGCTTTTATCAAACATGGCTTTCCTTTTTTTCATTGCTTCCCAAATGGTCGTGATGTCCCCCACAATGTGACACTTTTGCTGAGAACTGTTTGTTCTTGCTTAACTCCTGTGTGTGCTGAGAAATAGGAATATTTCGTGAGAGTCTTTGTGCCTGGTAATTTTATCAGTTCTTATCAGGTTGCAGAGAAAGAAGTGGCAGTAAATTGGATGTCTTACCTTGAAAAGCTTTCAAAAAGGAAACGTGACATGGTGAATAGATGCCTGGAGGGTAAGAGGTTTTTTCTTCTTGGGTTACAGGAACGCAGACAGGTCAATATGACAGAGCTGTGTTAGTATTCATGAGGTGACTTTCCCTTTGCCTCCAGAGCTCACTGTAATGGCTTGAGAAACATGCTCCACTGTGGTGGCTAAATGGCAGATTGTATCCAGCATCACAGGCTGGGGGAATGGTGACATGTCCTGAATACCAATAAAGTAGGGCTGATGATTTCTGCAATTTGCCAGTGGCTGTGAAGTGCTTGAGACAGACAGCAAAACCTTCCCTTTTACTTCTCTTGTGGGTGTTAGCCAGAGTTCACAGAGAATACTGCACAGCACCTCAGACAACTAAAGGGTTTTCTCATTTCATTGGGTCACATGGCACTAGGCCTAGTGGCAAGCATCAGTGAGTGGAACCCCTCATCCTGTGACCCCAGCATCCTGGAACCTGGGATCTTAAAATGGTTCTTCCCAAAGAAATAAATTAAACCTTGTGTTATCAACCCAAAAGAGGAAGAGGAATCAGGACGAGTCCCATAAGTATAGTTGGTTCTCAGCAATGGTCTATTTGTATAAAATCTGAATGTTAAAATTGGGTGAACATCCTGCTGTGGTTAGATTAAATTCTTTAGCTTGTTTGAAAAAATACTAGGTTAAACATCACCATTTCATTATTTTACCTAGCACTCTTCAGTACCATGGGCCAATACTTCAGTTGGCATAAATCAACATCATTAGGCTTATAATAGCAGCTGAGGCCCAAGAGCTTGAATGGATGGGTAGATCTGCATTCAGCCTTACATTCCTGGTTCCTTTTCCCTGTGTTGTTTTTGGTTTTGTTCCCAGTTTGTTTCTCTATCTGTGAGATTTCTTCCTCAACACTAAAGAAATGAGCATGTCACATCTCCTATGAACAGACTGCTTACCATTTCTTTAGATCCCTGTATTTGGGGCACTCACGGCAAACCTGATGCAGCCAGACCTTGGCACATAATGGTTCCTGTGCCATTGCTCTCTCCTGAGGCAGTGTCCCATCAGTGCTGGCACGAGCAGCTCCAGAGGCAGCATCCACCTCAGCCTGCTTATGTGCACACTTGTGCCCAAACCCAGCCTGCAGGCAGGCAAGTCTTGCTGTTCTTAAATCAACAGAGCAGGAAACACAGGCCGAGGAGAGCCATCTCATCTGCCTGGTCCTGATGTTTGCAGCCTGACCGTGGGTATGTGCCCAACTTCATGAGCTTTATTTGCTGCTGCTTTGCTGATGAAATACACTCAGTGACTAGCACAGCCAGGAGGAGGCAGCTACTCCAAACGAGAAGCAGGCATAGACACACTGGGGTACACGTACAAATTATGGACTCAGCAACTGTGGTTTTTTCTGATTTAAATGGAATACGCGTGGAGATGATGAGAGAATTCAATGGAGTCAGGATTTTGTCATTTGTCTGCTGCTGGGTGAGGCACAGAGGGCCTGCATGGAACAGCTCCCTGGACCAGAGCAGCCAGGTCCTTTCCAAGCAGCTTTCCTTACCAAACAGGAGAGCAGGAATGGTGTCCTAGCTGACATCTGGGGTGCCCTACTGGACATAAACATTCCCCAGGCGCTATCATTCCAGTTAAATGTGTTGCTATGGCACATATTTTGCAGGCAGATGATTTAAGCTTTTTTTGTTAATTAATTATTATTAGGCTGTACTTCAACTGTAGAGGAAGCAGTGTGAAGAGCCCTTGTTGCTCCAAGCCTGGAGGTAATTACTGAAAGTAGACTTTATATGGTGAAAAACACTGTGTCTGCTCCCAGCTCCTCTGCAATGCCTTCACCCGTGCTACAGCTGGGGTGACTCACAGGAAAATGCCAGGAGACACCCGGGGGCTGGTGTCTGCAGGAAGCTGATGCCAGGCCCTGTGTCACAGGGACACCTGCTGGAGCAAAGCCTCGCAACAGCTGGGAACAGAGCCCAGTGCCCTGCACCGTGGTTATGCTTTGAAATACAGCTGAACTCTCATTTAAATGCAGCTGAGCTCTCGTTATTTTTTTCCTCAGCTAATTGTACTGCTCTGTGTCTTTGTTAAATTTCCCAAGCATCAGCACATATGAGCAGAGGATTAAAAATTCTCTTTGATTTACATGATAACACAGATGACTGACCTTGTGCCATAATACAGCACTTGTCAAAATGCTGCTTCTGTAAGAGAGTTTCTTGCTTCTGCTGTTTCTGTGAAGAGCCCTGGCTTAGTCCTTAGAGAGGTGTGGGGCTGCTCTGTCCCCTCTGACCAGAATGTCATCTGGAGCTGACACTGCTGCACAACTTTGAGAAAAGAGACTGTGTGCTTTGTTCTCTGGCATAAGGAGAGCAGCATAATACTCCTTTCACACTGTGTTACAGTCAACATCCCACATGTTCCTTTCTCTGCTCCTCAGGGGCAACAAGTACCCTTAGAAGTAAATGGAAGGAGCACACCTTATTCCTCAGGATGACTGTGACAAGCTCAGTGCCTGCCACGCAGAGCAGGGGACAATCTTTTGTGTGGTGGCTATTTCTATCCCTGTGCTGTGGAGCTCTTAGTACTGGCTTTAAGAGATTTACTGCTTAATAGTAAGTTAATCACTTTAAATCACATCTCTAACAAGGAAATTTCATTCTGAATTTTAAAGTGTTGCAGTAATACCCTTGGGAGCAGAATCATTTTGGACTGCTAAGGGCACAAAGTACAGTTCTTATCTTGACAACTAAGCCAGCACCTTTGATTTTGTCTGCTGCAGCTGGGGCATAGCACTGAAGTATTGGTAACTGTGCAACTGATGATACCGGGTCATTGTCTCTCTGTGCCTCCAGTGAGCTGTGGGACAAACAAAGGAAGTTGTCATGTTTTCAGTTCCTTCCCTTCAGGTGACTTTGATGATCATCAGACAATTCACATCCCCACGTACCCAAGTCCTTCTGATTGATCAAACAGTAGAGATCTCTGAGATATTTGAATTTGAGGTCCCTTTCCACATGACTTCTCTCCAACCACTCCTCCCAATTTATACTTAGTTACATCCTAGATGCAGAATCTGGCATTTTGACCTGTTCGGTTTCATCCCAGCTCTCAGTGGTCAGCGAATGCCCCAATGTGTTTATGTCCCTCTGCAAGGCATCTTGAAACTAACAGCTAATGCAACATTTTCAAAAACAAGCCTAATAATGTCTAATACTGTGATGCAGGAGCTAAAAATGTGAGGTTGTGTTGATGTGAGTTCCTCAAGGAGAATGGCATTGTCTAGGTCAGGTTTCAGTCTCAGTCAATAGTCGATGTGCCCAGAGGAAAAACAAAGCCATTTGCTGTTTGCTAAAGAGGAATTTGGTAAAACTCAGCTTCTGCTCTTCCATTCCCGTATTACACCTACAAGGCTGATAGCTGATAATCATTCTGTGACAAGAAATAAGTGTAAACACATGCCTATTTATGCACATATAAAACAGGGGTAAAATCTAGCATGTGTTAACTATTGTGAGGCCTCTCTTCTGCTATTGTATTGTGTAACCTTCATCCATATTGTAGATCAGGGATAGAGAGGCCCTTTATACCACTGAGTTCTGCAAACACAGCTCTTCAATGCTCAGATGATGACTATCAATCATTAGAATTTAGATTAGCTCTCAAGTCCATGCAAAGACAAATCTCTCCACTCTTCTTTCTTGTCACCACTATTGATGAGTATCAGTTGGAAGTTTCACTTCCTTTGATAATGTCATTTTAGATGTTTGTTTCAAGCTTTTATGATGCAGAATCTCTCATGGAAAATGGCAGGTAATACAGTTCTATAGTATAGATGCTGAACTGGAAACATGTTTTGCACAGTACTTTCTCAGTACTCCCAGAATCCATCTAGGCAAAACTGGAGCATGTGATGTACTATTATCTGGTTCTGAAGTAATATATCTACTTACTGTTTATGTATTCAGTTCAGGAAACTGTCTGCCTTTAGTACTGCTGATACAGCAGCATGTTCAACAGCTGCAGAACCCAAATCCTATTTACCAGCAGGTAACCAAGCAGAGGGGCTCAGTGCCACTGCTAGCAGACCAGGCATCACCTCACATCTCTAGCTGGCAAAATTCCAGTCCTTTTGCAAATAAGCAGCTAGGGAAGTATAGAGACTGCAGAGCTCATGAGTGACATCAATTCACTGCTTGTGTCTCTCCCAGTGCAGCAGCAACACAAATAGTATATGTAGCTGTGTGAGCAGTGAATCCAGGGAAATTTCTGCTGGTGCTCATAACAGGCACCTCTGGCACAAATAATATCACATCCTTTTGCTCATTTGGAGCACTAGGACATACTCTCACAAATTTTATGTAATGTTTGTACCAGATTTCTCTTGCAGGACATCCATTTCTAATACATTTATTGTGTGTTTATATCTATATATGCTGTGTATATATATACACAACTAGACAGAGCTAGCAGAGTTTACCCTGTGTATTTGGAGTCTGTTGAGCATGTGTCTGCAGTAATTTGCTATAGGCTGTGCTTTAAACCTGCATCTGGAGTGGCTGCACAGCTTGGACAGTTTTTGTTATTCCTGACTTTCCCTTCTCCCTTCTGCCATTTGGGCTCAGTTGACTGGAAAGTGGCTCCACCCTCGGTAGTGTCAGTCTGATTCAAGCAGCAAACCCTCTCTAATGTGAGGGGTAATTTTTTTCTGTGAGGTGACCTCAGATAATTTTGTCTGCCATGTTTCCAGACATGTGAAAATCAGCTCTCATGAAACCAGGGCATCATGTTCTGCATGTTTTTGACAGTCCCTTTCCAAACTGGCCAAGTTTATGTTGTTAATCTACAGTGCTTGTTTCAAGCACAAACAAACCTATTTCCAGGAGTACAATATCATTAGCCTTAGCCTGGGAAAGTGAATAAAGAATGCACTTGCCTTTGGCTTTCCTAAAGAAGGACCCTTGCACTAATTCTGAATACAGAGTATCCAGACGTGCTTGGGCAAGCAGTGGGAAGGTTACTGCTCTCATTCACATTTTTCAGGAGCGCAGTGGGTTTGCTGGGGGCTGTCACAAAATACAGGTGGGAAGTAAAGACTTTTAGAAATTTACTTCAACAAGTGAAGCAATAAAAGTAAGCTAGGCATACCTGTAGTTGGTGGTAATGTATACAAATGCACGTGGAGAAATTAGCCCATGAGGGGGGCAAGCTCACTGATGTTTTGGGGATTTTTAGATCAGAAGAGCTGAGCAGAGAAAACGCTACACTTCACCAATGTTGGTAGAAAAGGCTGCCGTTAGTACAGATAAGCTGTCTTTCAGAGAGAGGAGGAGGGCATTCCATTCCCTTGAACTTGGTATGGGCTGGCTTGTGGTGGCTTTGGGCAGAGAAAGAGCAGCAGCAACTCAGTGTCACCTTTCTCCCAGTTGCAGGAAGTAAAATCCATATCTGTGGGATGAGGTAGCTCTCACTTGCTGAGTGAGGCCAGCCCTGCCAAGACTGAGCCCCTGGGCTCTCCATCTGCAGAGAAGTGCTGTTACTGATGATGCTAAAAAGATGTCCAGATGCTCTTCCTGTTTTGCATTTTCAGGCTGTTGCCAAACCAACTGGGAAGCCATATTGTACAGATGAGGCAAGTCATCTCCTGTATAAAGTTGTGTGCAGTTCAGAGCCCATGCCTTTATTTTACAGCAAACTTTCTTTTAAAGGTCAAACCAGAAATTTGGGAAGGTGTTTTGTGTTTCTCAGGGACAAAATGCAGCCTCATTTCAGTTATAGTACCCAGTTGCTTACATGGCATGTTAAACTGGATCCTACACAGGGGAAGTCAAAGAGGTAGCTTTAGTACAAGTCGAAAGTAGTGCATAATAATGATTAACTGGAGAGATAATATGTAAGTGGAGAAAAGAACAGTTAATTTATCAAGATAAACAATAAGATAGTTAAAATTAAGGGGAATAGAGGAAGAGATAATTAAAATCCAGTATTGTTAAATAGAAAACCACACTTTGCAGGAGCTAGGTATTTATTTTTTAATCGAGCCCAACCGAGCAATTGAAGGAATGCAAGGTATTGGTAAAGAGTTCCCAAAAGAACAGTGAAGCATCAGTGTAAAGGCATCCTTTAGGAGACATTTAATCTGCTTATAAACAAAATTGTTTTGCTTCTATTTTGCCATCAGCATAGAAAATTGCAGTATGTCTCTATTTGCCTGCATCTTTGTAACCTCTAACAGGAGGCAAATGGAGAATAAGAATGTGATGCTGGCATAAGTCAGAAGTAAGGAATTTTTAGTGCATTCAGTCTTAGATGTGTGAAACTCATACCAGAGTGATAGACAAAAGATACATAAAATGCCCTATAGAAAAGCAAGAAATTCTACTGTGTTGCAAGTAGGCAAGCAAAGCAGCTGGGAAATAAAAGGGGACGTGAAATATGGAACCAGTTCTTCTGTCCTGCATCAGAGTTTTGCTTTTTTGTTTTGTTCATTTGGGTTATTTTATTTGGTTTTTAGCACTTTACTATTAAATAGAACTGGATTGCTAATAACACAGTGTGGTCCAGAATTTTGGTGATGGGGAAGCAAACAAATTTGGGCCTCTTTATAGACATATCCTTTCTACCCTAATTCTTAGCAGAAGTCTATTTGTGAGTATAAATACATTTGTGTTTTATAATCTCAAAATGGGCTGGAAAATACAGGAATTATTAGACCCACTTCATGGCCTAAGAAAGATGACTTGGGTGAAATTAGATGGTTTATCTGGGATTACTCTGCCAGCCAATGGCACGATGACGAATGGTAGTTTCATTTTCTGCCAATTTGTGCCATGGTGACAGGCAATGGCATTTCAGATATTCATTGTAGTCTTAGAGATGCCCCCTTTTTTCTCTCCAGAGAGTGTCTTATTGGGGTTTCAGATTTGCCAAAAATTTGTATATTGCCAATTGCAAGGGACTGAGCTGGGTGGGGAAGTTGGGTGAAGAGAACCCACAGCCTTCACAGGAAACTTCCAGCAAAGCAACCAGCATCTATGCAAATACCTAATTGTCTACAGGGGGGTTCTTCTATAAGGAGTTTTTAAATAATCAAGACATTTAAAAGGGGGGAAATATGATCCAAAAATGGGACCACAGGCCAGGGGAGTCTCAGAAGTGTATCTGTCATAACTATGTTCATGGCTAGCCACAGGAGGAGAAAGATGATTTAGAACAAAAAAGAAAACTCCCCAGTGTCATCTCCTTTGTTTGCTTAAATATCATCAGCCACACATCATTTGACTGCAACCACTGTGTAAAGGCAAAAGACATTAAAAAATGTGTCTTTCCTAGGAGTGTTCCTGCTTCCTTTCATCTGGCAGCCTACCCTAGTAATGTTTCCAAGGCAGAACTTCAATGGGAAGCTGAAAACTATCCAGAATTTGGCATTTATACAACTCTAACATTTAGCCTTCAATAAGATATATCAGAGGGCATATGCTACCATAATTTTTTTAATGCTGTGGATCCCATTAAAAAGAAAATAATTTTTCCCTGGGCAAAAAATTCT
>NW_005054300.1:18039981-18047315 GCF_000277835.1 Geospiza fortis
AGGAATTTCTATAATGGACTGAAGCTGATTAAGATCTATGGCAGGTGACAGGTTTGAGAAGGAATGGTATTTTCATAACTTAAAAATACTAATGGGCTTTTCTGCTTTAGATGCTAATATGTGTCAGCAGCATGGTAAAAGATGTCTTAGAAAGTGCTTTTTCTGTAGATGAAATGTATTGTAAGGAAACACGTTTCCCCATGTTGCAAGATAAAGTGAAAGATGGGCACTGAAATACCATTTACATTTATATATCACCTTTCATTCTGAATGAGGAACAGCAGATTGGAGATTACCCTGGCTAGAGAAATTCCTTCACCCACCCCTGAAATGCAGCCACCCTCAAGAGAGGGATGTAGCAGGTGTTTAACAGCGTATGGCACAATAGTGGGAACGAAAACATTCTGCCAGATGAAACATACTGGGGAATTATATTCAGGAAAGGCTGCTGTGTGCAGGCTAAAACTAAGCCTGGAGTTTGAATTAAAGAAAAATTGGATGCAGGTTGTGCTTACATTTTCAGCCTGTGACTAAACATGGTAATATTTAAATGAAGAATCACTGATCTTATTGTTATTTTTTTACTCACATCCACTTTTTTCTCTGCAGCACATAGATTTTCCCCTCACAAAAGAGAAGCTGTCAGGCTTTGCCAATGAGAGCAGCAATTGAAGCAGATCTAAAAGTGGAGCAGTAGAATTCAAGAAGTGATCAGGGGCTGTGTCACTGAAAAGGTCATCCACTTGCTACTCTGTGTTTCCTTTCTCTTCCTTTTTCCCTTCTTTCCCATCCCATTATATCTCCTGAAATGGGCTCTTATTCTGTTTCATGCAAGGATGGCAGACATTCTTTTTATTGTGTTGAGTCACCTAAATGGGATGTCTGGGCATCTTCCTCATGTCAGGTACTCCCAGAGAGATGAGACATCATGAAAAAGATCTGGTGCCTGATCAGCAGCAACATCACAACAGATGTTTTGAGCATTCATTGTGCTGGGTTGCTTAGGACAAAATCTTGCAGACCATGGTCTCTTGTTAAGGCCACCGATATGAAGTTTTGCTGCTTCTTCTGTGAAGTAAGGCACAAGATAGTTGGAGCAGATGCGAATTTCAGCTGGAAATAACAGCTATTTCTTACAATAAAAGACATCTGAGATGTTTTTAAATTATTTATGTACATGACCCTGCTTGGTATATTCCAAGCAATCCCATAAAAACCCTACAATATTAAAATGCCTGGCTAATTGCAAAGACAGTTTAAAGCTCAGGAGGCCTCTAGCTGCCTGGGACTGGTTAGGGCCGACCTGTGAGGTCAGAGCTGCAGATGGGCAGCAGCTTTTAGCCACAGACTTCTTTGTTGCAACCACTGAGGCTGCAGGAACCTGGCACAGTAACTTGCTGCTCCTACTTTTTATCCCCAGAGAAGATATTACTATTCTTCCACCCATTGGAACACTGAAGGACAGCTAACAAGCTGCATCTCTGAGAAGGTCTGTTCTGAAAAGGATTACACTCTAATGGCAGGGATGTGCTAAATTTGACATTTTTTCCTCTTATGTAAGTAATTTTCATATCTCCTAAGTTAGTTACCGGTTCCAGTAATGGAAAACTAATTTGCTGATGTCCCAGCTTGGTGGATCTTCATGTAAGCACACAGAAATTCTCAGCAAACACCAATGTTGGAAATTACTTTTAAAAAGTCATATAGGGAATCAATGGTGCAATGAGGAGCAGACAGAATCTGACTTATTTGTTACTTTCCTGGTAACTCTCCTGGTGCTCTTAGCTGATGGATACCTGCAACCTCAATTAACTCGTTCCCTGTCCTAACTGTTGTGTGCTTTCTTCAGGGAGCTGCAAATTCAGTCTTTCTTAACTTTGCTTTAGTACACATCAAATGTAATCAAATTCAACTACTATCTATCTGGAAAGAATGAAATGAAATTAAAATTACAACTAGGACTGAATTTACAGTAATTTGTGATATTAACAGCTATGCTTGCTGTCTTCCAAGATGTGGCCCTTGCTCCAAGAAATTGAAACTTTTTTTGTTGTTGTTGTTTTGGTATCTTAGGACTAGTAGGAATAAATCACCTGGAGGTAGAATGCATGCAGAAAATAGGTGAAAGAAGTGTTACAGCTTCTTCCCAAAGTTCTCACCTTTCTTTAACTGCAAATGGATGTTTCCTTGCTTTGGCATAACTATGACAAATGACCCATAAAATGTCTGTCCATTCACCTTATTCACATCACTACCTGCTCTGAAAATTACCTCTGGGGAGGGGGAGACAGGAGGGGAAGGAGTCACAGGTCTTTTCAGCAGCAGACACAGCACTGGTGGTGGTGTGGCTGTCACCATCACAAGTGACTGATCTGGAGCTAATAAAAGGGCAAAATTCCTTCCCCCTTCTTCCAATGAATTCTGGGCCCAATCACAATGATAAAATATCCACTCTACAAGGGAAAGCTTTGATATTTTTCTTGACAAATTGTGCCAAAATATGGTTGGCAGCCTAATGCCTTCCCCAGTGGTAATGTCTGGGAGAAATTTCTGTGCTTTCAGTGATGAACTGAGGTAATGAAACTCTTGCCATGCAGTAGCTCTAAACTGAATTGGGGGTGGTAGGTAAACTGCTCCCTTTCTTGAATGCTACCTGGTATTTTCTGTTCAGCTAATGGTCACAAATGTCTGTGACTATTATAGAAATGTCCTTGTTTTTAATTCCTCCCATATAAAACTACAGAAATTCTGTCAGGCTGCATTTCTCATCTGTTCAAATGAGTGGGTTTGGGTTTGTTTTGTTTTCTCCACAGCAGTGCTCCTGCATCTTACAGACTAAAGTGAATTTGTACCCCATCAGCACCAAGGTGGTAATTTTGGATTTAATTCAAAATATGAAATATGAGTTTGTGGGAACAGATTAAGGATAAGAGTTTGAATGCTTTCTTGAGTCTCTCCAGCTCAAATAACTGTAAAAAAACAGTTGGCAAGGAGGTAAATTACCAAATCTACACAATCTAGTCTGAAGCAAACATTTGTTGCTACAAGTTATTACTACTAACATGATTTTAATTCTTAAAAAATATACTCTGCAATTTATTCAGCTCTTCCTCTTTAACCCAATGAGTAATGCTTTTCCAATACGACCAAATCAAATCCATTTGGCCAAAATTTCCATTGATGCATAGAGGACTGAGATCAGGAAAATGATTGTGAAAAACACAGAATGCATCTTAATATTGATGGTTTATTATTGTTGTTGGTTTTGCTGTTATTATTATTATTAGTATTATCATCCTGTGACATTGGGTCACTATAAACTTGCATGTGTCCTTGCTGTATTAGGGAAGATTCATGATTTATATGTGGGGTGTTTGGCAACTGTAAAAGCAGATTAATTGACTTCTAGTTACTTGTTCTAGTAGAAGAAGTGCTCAAGCTAATGTGAGGAGAGGTTATTTCTTTCACTGGTAAGAAGCATCAAGCAGTAAGAGTTGGTTTATCACTCCCATTGTAAGAGTGATAAACCAACTGTTTACCCTTTACAAGTACCATTTAACTGTAAATTGCACCTTTATTTCTGTGCTATACTTTTAAAGATGTAGGTAAATGTTTAAGGATTATTCAAATGAACTGTTTGATAGGAGCTTTCATTGCAGGTTGCAAAACCATGTGATCATAATGGCGAGAACACTTCTAGAACAGTCTCATTAAATGTTCAACAAACCCACCTGGCATGTGAGAGCCCCCTCTGGGTGATGGGTCCTAACACCTGTAGCATGTGTAGTTTAGTGTTGGTTTAAAATGGTGGGAGTCCTAAAAGTAGCCTTGACAAACCTTCTCTTTGTAAGAAAAAAAAATCAGGTCTTACTAGATTTCTTTTTTTTTAACTGAGGAATATCTGTATGGTTTTGAAAGTTCTTTACTGGTAAGGTGGCAGCCCTTCTTTCCTGAATCTCTTAGAAAACACTGCTGGTTTTCTGGGAACCTTGGCTATGTGTTAATCCTTAACACGTTTCAGTAGTTGCCTCAGTGCCCGTGCGCATGTTTCCTTGGTGCAAAACACTGTACAAACCTTTGTGCAACCTCTAGAACACGATAGGAGATGTTTTCTGTCCTGGCCATGCTATAGGAACACTGAAAATCATGCACATAATTCTGCACAATCAGCAAAGAGTGACTGAGATGTACCTGAAATACAGTAACTCTCTGGTGATGGCCTGCAGAAGGCTCTGCTGTTGCCTGGGGTCCTTCTCTAACTGAGCATTTTACCACTAGTTGAATGATCTGACTTTTCATCGCAACTGTTACGTGCAGGAGGGCAGCACAGAGGATCCTGAAGTGTTCCATGGCTCCACAAAGCAAAACTACCACTGACTTGCAGAATATCTGCTTTCTTCTTTTCTGGACCAAATAATATCATTTTTGTGCTTGTATAGCACTTACCAGATATCAACCTCAAGCTGAAGGAGCCTTGTCAAGCTCACACCCAGCAAGGAAGGTGTAGAAATGATAAGAGGAGCATGCAGATGGCCTGAGTGCAATCAGCACTCACACTCAGAACTGTCCTTTCATCTTTGGTTTTCTGAAGCTGGGGATTGTTGTCAGGAAACATGAAAAATGTACTAAACCTTTAGGGTAGTTTAGTTTAGAATGTAGCAAATTGAGGGACTTTTAATTTGGGAGGAAGAGAATGAGAGAAGGATCATGGTCTTCTCTTTTGGTGAGCATGGATAGTATTGCCTTGCTGCAGCTGAGGATCAGCTCTGGGGAAGCATGGGAGAGCTGCTGTGGGCAGGATCTGCCAGTAAACTTTGGCCTAGGATCACTGCACATTTGTAAGCTGTAATCACATCCTCAGCAGGGTATTAGACACGTTTGCCTTGGTGAGGCACTGCCTCCCTGAGCCAATGTACCATTTCTCAGCCGTGGGACTTGGTCTCCAAGGCAGCTGAAACTGGAGGTTTACACAGTGATTCTGCAGAGAGGAGTAAATCAAAGAGGGAAAAAGAACCTCAGGATTTCTCTGGCAGCTTGATGAAAAGCATGGTAAGACTAAAACTAAATTTAAGAATATCTCACTGCCTGGCTTGTTTTAGAGGCACTGGCAAAATATAATCTCTTTCTCCATTTTGCTGAGTTTAGGTTTTCCTGACAGTTCCCTCATTTCTGGTTGGCCAAAATGTCTCTCCTGTTTGTTTTGTATCACAGAAGCACCTCTTCCATGTAGGCAGTAAAATAAATAGCAATTTTTGCATCTCACAGCATGGAATTCTTATTGAAGCAATATTTTTACAGTTAAATTTCACTTTGGTTGACTCTGCAAATATATTACGCCTCCAAAATCAGATGTCCATCTTACCAATATTTTATGGAGAATCTTGAGGGATCCTGGTAGAGTTCAGGATGGAATTGGCCTCATTCTTTTACCTAAGCAATTAATAATTCATTTGGTGGTACTTACTGTGTATTTCTTCTGATAGGAGTCAACATTTCTTTAAGGATTCAGGCTGGCCTTGCAAACACCTACTCCATTGGTAATAGAGACCTGTTACTTAGGGCCTGGCCCCAGAGCACACAGGGTTTTTCCTCACTGAGTGGAACATGAGATGAGAATCCCCCACGGGTCAGTTCTGGAGCAAGCTGGGGGCTGGCTGCCCAGCAGGTGAGGGGTGGGCACTTGGAGCACACTGGAAAACTACTGAAATACAACCTTCCCCCAAGGCACAGAATATCTGGCTTTGGCGCAGAATATTGCCAGTCTTTCATTTTTGTAGCACATCTTTTATCTATTTTCTGAGGGAAAAATAAACAAAATGTTTAAGGTTGGTGGGAATCCAGTCTATCTTTCCAACCTAAACGAGAGATCATGACTTGTTGCTGTTTATTTTTTCCAAGAAAAATATTTCAAAATAGTGACTCTGACTTACAGAGTGGAAAAATTAAAATTAAACATGCAAGACCTAAAACATGCAACCTAAACATGCAGCATCACGCCCAGCATCCAAGCTGCTGCCAGTTAAGAGCAATGTGCTGGTTCATCCTGCAGAGAGGTGTAGGAGCCCTTGGGAAGTGTGGAGATCCCACAGCAAGTTCTCACTGCCACCACCAGGAGCCAAGCTTGGGACACCAGAGTGGTGGCTGCGTGAGCCCTCGGGGTCTTCAGGCAGCCAGCACTGACTTAGATTTTCTGGCATATGTTTTGTGACATGGCTTAGCACAGATAAGCCCAAGGGCTGGTGGAGTGCAAAGCTGGCTGTACACACGGAGCTGCAGCTCAGGACATGCCTGCTTTGGGATCTTCCAGTATCTGTACATTTGTGGTACTTCAGAATTGGACTCGATGATCCTTGTGGTCCCTCCAGCTCAGAGAATTCTGTGATGCTGTTGGGCGCAGCAGCAATGCCCAGTGAGACAGAGCCCTGGCTTTGGAGGTACCTCCCTTCTGAAACCCTGGTCCCAAACCATCTGCCAAAGCTTTGAGCTTGGGAGAGGTCTGGCAGGCAGGAAGGAGGGAGAGAAGCACTGCAGTCCCAAACCCATCAGCAAGCAGTAAAGGTTCAAGGAGAGTACTTCAAAATCCAAGGTGAAAAAACATTGCAGTGCTGTATTACATGACTAATAAAACAGACAAACATCATCAAACACCCACAATACATTTATAGGCTTAATTTTGAGTTTTGTAAAGCGGATTAGAGACATTTTATTCATTAAGGAGATAAAAACCATTTCCCTGGAACTCAAGTGTTTTATTAAAAAAGTGAGTTTTATAGGTGGTAAAAGAACCATAAACAGAGCAATGAAATTGTCTAAGAGAAAAAAGTCAGTTGTGTAAACTGCTTTAAAAAGAGCAAGGGCATTTCTTTTGCTTAAATTCCTTTTTAATGGATAAATGCATTATTTAAAAAAAAGACAGATTATGTACATGGATGGAAAAAAACCCATGGGCCTTTGAGTTCTCTCTTGTACTTTCTCTCCTATTTACTGCAATTTGTCTCCCAGTAGTATTTAGAGGCCGTGAGGCTGAGGCCTCTATGAGTGCTGTAAAGAAGCACTCCTAAACAGGAGAAGCATCACTTGGATGAAAACTTGATGGAAAAGTCAAAGTGAGGGTGGGGTAAAGGGAAAAATAGGGTCTTGTGAAAAATGGGCATGATGGTTACAGGAAAGACTAATGTGGAGTCATACAGCTTGAACCAACCCCTTTGTTTTGATGGGTAGTATGGGCAGGGCTACTGGGAATAACCTTGTCTTATTATTTGCTCCATTTTCATGTAATGTTTTTTCTCTTCTCCAGTTTCCTCCACTATATCCCTTTCTTTCTCTGCAGTTTT